>NC_092774.1:67635708-67935708 GCF_047496795.1 Chiloscyllium punctatum
TACTGGTGGTTTCATGGGTGTTTCGTTGATTTGTTTGTAGGGCTTGTTACTGAATATGAAGTGGATGGTAAGGCACAGTTCCACGAGCTTGACAGTGCTATCTTTGCTGATGAACTTGTTGCTGTGTTTGTATCTTTGGTTCTTCGAGTAGTGTCTTCAGTTTTCTTTGGCCACGTTGATGTTAATGGATTGAACAGGGTTGTTATGTCAAAGGACATCATTATTCCATCCTCTTCTATCTCAGTGTCTTTGGTGTTCAGGAATTCTTAGATGGAGTAAATGGAGTGGTGTGAATCTTCGACTTGGTGTTTTAGTCTTCAGTGTAGGCCTTTCACTAGTTTGTAGATTGGTGTTCCAAGTAGTGAGACTATGGGCCTGAGGGGGGTCTCCTGGTTTGAAGAGGAGGAGAACAACAACAAAGTGCCATTCCTTGATGTCACAGTAGAGCGAACAGTAAATGGGGAACTTCAAACTAGCATTTACAGAAACGCAACACACACATACCAAATACTTAAGCACAGAAGCAATCATCCCAACACCCACAAACGAGGCTGCATCAGGACATTATTTCAACAAGCCACTATACACTGCAGCACAGAGAAACTACGAAGAACAAAAAAGAAATACGTATATAGTGTGTTTAAGGAGAACAGGTACCCAATAAAAGCAGTCCGCCAATTTCTCATTGATGCTTCCAAACTGACTCTCAAAAATTTGGTTCGTCCCTCCATTCTTTCCTGTTTGTTTTTTGTGGGTTTTTAAAGCTTTCGTTATCCTCTGACTGAGTTGGGAAGTTATGTTGTGGCTGTACAGGACATTGGTTAGACCAGTTTTGGAATATTGTGTGTAATTCTGGTCTCCCTCCTCTCAGAAGGTATTGTGAAATTTGAAAGGGTTCTGAAGCACCAATGGGTCCACAGAGGGGAAGAGTCCCTTCTACTGCCCTGAGTGTGGGAAGGCCTTCAGTGATTCCGCTGCCCTGCTGACGCACCAGTTGGTCCACATCAGGGAAGGCTGTTCTCCGGCCCCAAGTGCGATGGCCATCAGCAGTTCTTCCCACCTGCTGAGACACCAGTGGAGAGGCCGTTCATCTGCCCCGAGTGCAGGAAGGGCTTTGCTCTTTCTTCCGACCTGATGGCCCATTGGTGGGCCCACATCGGGGAGAGGTCTTTCATTTGACCTAAGTGCAGGAAGGCCATCAGCAATTCCTCAGCCCTGCTGAGGCATGAGTCCATTCACATCAGAGAGAAGCCGTTCTCCTGCCCCGAGTGTGGGAAGGGCTTGACCCGCTCCTCCACACTGCTGAAGCACCAGCTGATCCACCCGGGGAGGGTGGGGGCAGAGGGCGGTGGCGGAGCGGGTGAGGCCATTCTGCTGCCCTGAGTGCGGGAAGGCCTTCAACAATTCCTCCGCCCTGCTGAAGCACCAGTGTGCCCACTCTGGGGAGAGGCCCTTCAGCTCGCCCAAGTGTGGGAAGAGGTTCATATTTTCCTGCAACTTGTGGAAGCACCAGCAGGGGCACCAACGCTCCCAGCAATCAGATCCCACCGGTGACGCTGCCTTGGGTCACCCCCCAGGACTGAACCTTCTGCCAGTTCTGACAGTGAGTGCAGTGGGAGAGTAGGTGGGCTGTTTTTGTTTTCTGCTGGACTACAATTGCCTCCCCTACACCTCAGAACCACAACCCCATGGTGGCTCACGGATTACACTGCTGCCTCATGGCACCAAGATACCAGGAAAAATTCCACCCTTTGGGGTCTGTGTGCAATTTAGGGAGGGTAGGAAAATGGATCTGACTGGGTTACTCTTCGGAAGATCAGTGCAGATGTGTTGGGATGAAGGACCTATTTCCACATTGTAGGAGTTCAACCATCCTACGAGCTTTGCTTTCAGTGGACACTGCTGCTCATTGATCCCGGGACTACACATTGCCAAATGAAATGATCCAGAGAAACCTAAGACCGCAAGACCATCGGAGCAGAAGTTAGGCCATTCGGCCTGGCGAGTCTACTCTGTCATTCGTTAGTGACAAATGTAGCGCAGATGAGATTAGCTTCAGTGTGAAACAGGCCATTTGTCCCAACAAGTCCACATCGACCCTCCGAAGAGTAACCCATCCAAACACATTTCCCTCTGACTAATGTACCTACCTCTACGGGCAAGTAAGCATGGCCAATCCACAAGACCTGCACATCTTTGGTTTATGGAAGAAAACAGGGTCACCCAGAGAAAACCCACACAGACGCTGGGAGAAAGTGCAAACTCCTCACAGACAGTCACCCAAGGATGCAATCAAACCTGGGCCCCTGGCACTATGAGGCTGCAGTGGTAACCACTGAGCCACTACATACTGCGTGCCAAAGAAGGCAAGCAAGAGGTTGGGAGAATACAGCAAACCAGGCAGAACCAGGATGTGGAGTAGTCAGCGTTTTGGGTATTAACCCTTCTTCAGGACTGAAACGTTGACTTCTCTATGAGAAATGATTTACGGGAATGTTGTAGGGGTTTGGAGGATTTGAACTACAGGGAGAGGCTGCATAGGCTGGGACTGTTTTCACTGGACCATCAGAGGCAGAGGAGTGACCTAATAGAGGTTACAAAATCATGAGGGGCATGGACAGGGTAATAGACAAGGTCTTTTCCCTGGGATGGGGAATCCAGAACTAGAGGGCATAGGTTTAGGGTAAGAGACAAATATATTAAATGGACAACTTCTTCATGCAGCGAGTGGTATATATATGAAATGAGCTGCCAGAGTATATGGGTCAGGTGCTGTCAAATGGGACTAGATTAATTTAGGATATCAGGTCAACATGGACTAGTTGGACCGAAGGGTCTGTTTCCATGCTGTACGTGTCTCTGACTACTGGTCCTGATGTAACTTTAAAATAGAGTCCAAGTAACTTTGAATAGTTCAATCTTGTTGAGCTCACCTCCTGAAAAGTTTCAGATGAATCCCTCTGAGAGATACTGTTTAAACATGCTGAGTGGGACAAAGTATCCCATCAAGTTCAACACAAACCCAGAGTTGGAGAAGTCAGAAGTCAGAACACCAAGGGGACCAAAACTGAGAGAGATCTAGGGTTGCGGGTTATTAGCTCCTAGAAAATGGAGTCGTGGGTAGACAGGGTGGTGAAGAGGGCTTTTGGCATGCTTGCTTTCATTGGTCAGAGCATTGAGCACAGGAGTTGGGACGTCATGTTGCAGCTGTCACACATGCCACACAACAACGATAGGCGTGGCCCTGCCCCCCTCTGACTGGCTGTCCCTTTGAATATCTGGGGGAAGATTAGACCCACCTACCTGTGTTTGGCTCATATGTACTTATCCAAATAATTTTAAACATTGTAACATTACCTGCATCCACCACGTTCTCTGACGTTCATTTCACACATGAAACACCTTCAATGTAAAAAACGTTGCCCCCCTACGTCCTTTTTAAATCTTCTCCCTCTCATCTTAAAAATATATTCCCAGACTTTGAACTCCCCTACCCTTCATGAAAAGACACTGGTTATTCACCTTATCTTTGTCCCTCATGACTTCATAAACCTCCATAACCTCCACCCTCAACCTCCTACACTCCAGTGAAAAAAAGTCCCAGCCTATGCCGTCTATAAATCATTCTGGCAACATCATAGTTAAAAAAGGTGAGCTTTAAGAATTGACTGAAAGGGCAGTGAAGATTCAACCAGCTGACAGTGGATCTGAAATCACATGTAGATCAGATCAGATCAGGTTCGGAGAGCAGGAAACCAGATAAGTTTTTACAACAAACCACAACAGTTTCATCATTAGACTCTTAATTCCAGATTTATATTGAATTCAGATTCCACCATCTGCTAGGGTAGGTTTTGAACCCTGGTCCCCAGAACATTACCTGGGTGAATAATCTGATGACAATAAATTCGTCCATCACCTCACCTGGACACATTGGCATATTGTGTTTAGAGGTAACAAAGGAGCAAGAGGTTTCAGCAGCTGCTAAGTTGTTGATATTACACAAGGGAACATTAGCACTCTCAGTAATGGCACATATTTAAGCCAGGACCCTGTTTCAGAGGTAAGGACTCGGGAACCATAAGAAATAGGAAGAGGAAAATGCCATTCAACCCCTTGAGCCTGCTTCTCCATTCAATAGGACTGTGGCTGATCTGACATTCTCCACTAGCACCTTCCTGCCCTTTTCCTATAACTGTTCATCCCCCGACTGATCACGAATCTATTGATACTAGTTTTAAATGTGACACGAAGGCTGTCAACAGAGTTACTGGGATGGGGGAGGGGGGAGCTCAGGTCGAACTTGGGGACTAAAACAATGGCTTCACACTTCACAATGTTTAACTAAGGGAATCTTTATAGTTTATAGCTAAAACTTCCTGAAGAAGGGCTTATGCCCGAAACGTCGATTCTTCTGCTCCTTGGATGCTGCCTGACCTGCTGCGCTTTTCCAGCAACACATTTTCAGCTTTGATTTCCAGCATCTGAAGTCCTCACTTTCTCCGAAATAATCCCATGGAGTCTCACAGTGACACAGATGTACAGCACGGAAACAGACCCTTCGGTCCAACTCGTCCATGCAGTCCAGATATCCTAACCTAATCAAGTCCGATTTGCCAGCACTTGGCCCAAATCCCCATAAATATTTCCTATTTTTATATACATCCAGATGCATTTTTAATGCTGTAACTATACAGCCTCCACCACTTACTCCAGCAGCTCATGCCGTACATGCATCACCCTCTGCGTGAAAAGGTTGCCTCTTAAGTACATTCTATATCTTTCCCCTCCCCTTCCTAAAGCTATGCCCTCTCGTTCTGGACTCCCCAATCCCAGGGAAAAGAACTTGTCTCTTTGCCCTATCCATATCCCTCATGATTTTATAAACCTCTATAAGGTCACCCCTTAGCCTCGGACGCTCCAGAGAAAACAGTGGATTCAGCCTCGCCCTATAGCTCAACCCTCCAACCCTGGCAACATCCTTGTAAATCTTTTCTGCACCTTTTCTAGTTTCACAACATCTTTCCGATAGGAAGCCGACCAAAACTACATGCAATATTCCAAACGTGGCCTGACCAATGTTCTGTACAGTGGCAACATGAGCTCCCAACATCTATCCTCGATGCTCTGACCAACAAAGGAAAGCATACCAAACGCTTCCTTTCCTATCCAATCTGCCTGCGTCTTTACTTATAAGGAACTATCAACGTGAACTCCAAGGCCTCATTCCTCAGCAACACGTCCAAGGAACTTCCCAGTAAGTGTAAAGGTCCTGCTCTCATTTGTTTTTTCAAAATGCAGCACCTCATATTTATCTATATTAACCTCCATCTGCCACTTCTCAGCCCATTGGCCCATCTGATCAAGGTCCCATTGTAATCTGAGGTAACCTTCTTTGCTGTCCACAACACCTCCAATTTTGGTGTCATCTACAAACTGACTAACTATACCTCCTCCGTTTACATCCAAATCATTTATATAAATGACAAAAACTAGCGGACCCAGCATCGATCCTTGTGGTACACCATTGGTCACAGGCCTTCAGTCTGAAAAGCAACCCTCCTTCACCACCCGCTGTCTTCTGCCTTCGAGCCAGTTCTGTATCCAAATGGCGAGTTGTCCCTGCATGCCATGAGATTAAACGTTGCTCACCAGTCTCCCATGTGGAACCTTGATGAATGCCTTCCTGAAGTCCATATAAATCACGTCCATCGCTCTGCCCTCATCAATCCACTTTGTACTTCTTCAAAAAACTCAATCAAGTTCGTGAGACATGATTTCCCAAGCATAAAGCCATGTTGAATATCCTTAATCAATTCTTCCCTTTCCAAATACATGTAAATCCTATCTCTCAGGTTTCTCTCCAAAAACGTGCCCGTCACGGATGTCTGTCTCACTGGTCTATAGTTCCCTGGCTTTTCCTTACCACATATCTGAAATAGTGGCACCACGTTAGTCACCCTCTAGCCTTCCGGCACCTCACCTGTGACTATTGATGACACAAATATCTCAGTGAGAGGCCCAGCAATCACTTCCCCAGTTTCCCACAGAGTTCTAGGGTACTCCTGATCAGGTCCATGGGATTTATCCACTTCTATGCATGTCAAGATATCCAGCAATTTCTCATCTGTAATATGGACATTTTTTCAACATGTAACCATCTATTTTCTCACATTCTATATCTTCCATGCCTTTCTCCACAGTAAACACTGATGCACAATATCCGTCGAGTATCCCCCCGCCCCGCCCCACCCGATCTACTGCAGCTCCACAGAAAGGCCGCCTTGCTGATCTTTGAGGGGCGCTATTCCCTCCCTTGTTATACTTTTGTCCTTAACGTATTTATAAAAACCCTTTGGGTTATCCTTAACTCTATTTGACAAAGCTATCTCATGTCCCCCTTTAGCCCTCATGATTTCTCTCTTAAGTATGCTGTACTGTCTTTATTCTCTAACGATTCACTCGATCTCTCTGTCGATATCTTATGTATGAATCTTTCGTTATCTTTACCAAAATCTCAATTTCTCTGGTCATCCAGCATTCCCTATACCTACTATCCTTTCCTTTCATCCTAACAGGAATATACTGTATGTGGACTCTTGTTATCTCATATTTGAGGGCTTCCAATTTTCCAGCAGTCCTTTAACCTGCAAACAACTGCCCCCAATCAGCTTTTGAAAGATCTTGCCTAATACCTGAGTCTTCCTCCAATTTAGAACTTCAACTTTTAGATCTGATATATTACTTTGAATCACTATTGTAATGTTAATAGAATTATGGTTGCTGGCCCTTAGGTTTTGCACCCTCGCCAGTATGTACATCCTCATTGTGAATTAGAAAATTTCCTTGTGCACACTTAAAAAATTTCTCTATTTGGCGGATAAGTAAATGGGCAGAAGTTATAAATTGGGTCATCTCTTCCTTCATTCCCATCAACCCTACCCCCATTCCCACCCTAATAGTCCAACGGCACTTTACCTTGCAACTGCCGAATGTGTGACACCAGCCCATTTACCTGCTCCCTCCTCACAATCCAAGGGCCAAACTTACCTTCCAGGTGAAGCAGCACTTTACCTGCCCTTCCCACAACCCAGTCTATTGCATTTGCTGCTCACAATGTGGCCTCATCTGCATTGGGGAAAACGAAACATAAACTGGGCAACTGCTGCACAGAACATCTACGTTCTGCCCGCAAAAAGACCCTGAGCTTCCAGTTGCCTGCCAATTCCACACCCCATCCTGTTCCCTGGCCAACATCTCTGTCTCAGGTTTGCTGTAGTGTTCCAGTGAAGCTCAGCACCAGCAGAACGAAGAACACCGAATATTTCACTTGGGGATCATACATCCCTCCGGTCCCAATATCGAATTCAATAATTCTAGGGCCTGAAATCCATAGTATCCTCGTCCCGACCACACACACCAAGCCTTGTTATCACGCAGTCTGTCATTGTACACTATGTATTCTTAGCCACGAACAGTCTCCATTCACCCTCCCACACGGATCGTTATCAACTCCCTTTCCTGTCCAACAATTCTTCCCTCGCTTTGGGCTCTGTCCTGATCTGTCATTTCCTGCATCTGCTTTCCTCCCACAATATCTCCAGCATATAAACCAACCTTTTCCCAATCACCATCAGTTCTGTGGAAGGGTCACCGGCAACTCCTGTTTTTTTGTTTCTGATATACAGCATACAGTTCTTTCACCTTTTTATTGAGGTAGAGTTGGCAATTGTTTCGCGAGACAGAAGGAGACGGGGGAGAGACAGAACAGACATGAACTGTTGATCTCCGTTGTTACTCATAATGTGAAATCATTGCAGTGCGATCACTTCCCTGAAGTATGAATAGAGAGGAGAAGCCATCCGTGAGCTTGGAGCGGAAAGGTCACGCGTCTGACTCCAGATCTGAAGGTGGCGTGTTCGAAACACGTCAGGTTCACTGACGTCGTTGTTGGGCTAAATGCTCAGCTCCCCCAGTTCATCAAGGGATTTAAACACAGCCGCCTCCCTCTGGGCAGCGGTTTCGTTCAGTTGGTGACAGCGCGGTGTGAATAACATCATACCAATATTTTTACACCATAATCCAGAGACTCCCGTCTTTATGTTTCAATCTATCAGGAGAGTGACAGCGAATTCAGATAGAAATATTTCCCACCAACAGCAAATCCTTTCCTCTCACTGGACACTGTTAAAATTATCTTTATTCAACAGAAGGAGCGGAAACTACAGTCTGACGGCCCCTCTCCACATGAACGGTGAGCCTGAATTTTATAAACGGTGTCAGTAAAATCCAGTGGCGGACACTGATTTGGTTCAATCGATTTTTTTTGCCAAGTGAAACTCACCGAGAGGTTGCTGTTGTGTGAAACAGCGGGGGGAATTACTGCAGGGCCTCCTGCGCATGGAGCACACCGCAACTGATGTGTTTCACCTTCACCAGTTTATTCCTATCTCGGAGAAGAGAGGTTTGATGATTAGGACCATATCAGCCAGACAGAAAACAGGAGAAGAGCACTCAGACCTTCACAAGCTTGACACCACAGCTGGGTCATCGTGACCCTTGTATCAGTATGGGATAGTAATCTGCATCTACTGACTGGAAGCACAGCAAATTGGAGTGCTGGTGGGACTGTCACACAGGAGAAAACGGCTTCGACCTATCAACTGAGTGGCTCCCAATGCGCAACTCCGCTCACCTCAACTGAATAACTGTAAACAAATTACTCAGTAATTCAAAGGAATACTCGGTTTTGAATCTGCATTGTGTCATGTACCTTCGAGAATGATGTCAAAACACCTTCATTGCTGTGATGGAGTATCCTGTTGGGCAGAATATATCCGTTGTCAAATTTCCTACATTCTGTTGGTCCAACTCCGATTTCACTCAGAATCACGAAATGTGTGACAGCACAGACTGAGGCCATGCAGCCCACCTTAGCTCTGCTGGTTCAACACAATATGTAAATAAGTGTCTCATTCTGTCGCCTTCTCCCTGTAAATCTGCACATTGTTACATTGAACATGCCCACCGAATTCCCTTTTGTGTCCATTGAATCTGCCTCTTTGTCACTGTCAGACAGTGACTTACTGACCCCACTCCCTGTGCGAAAACGGTCTTCCTAATGTCACTTTTACTTATTTTCCTGATGACTTTAAATATCTGCCAAATCGTTCTCGATCCTTTCAGGCCTGGAAGCATTTTCACTGCATTATTTCCTCTGTCTAAAACCCTCATGACGTGGAAAACTTCAATCAGACCAGGTGTCAGCCCTCTGTTCTCCAAAGAGAGCTGCCCCAAACTTTCCAATCTCCCTTCATTGCTGACATTCCTCAGGACGGTACCATTCACGTTAACCTGTTCAGCGCCGTCTGCAATCACTTCACTTCCCCGCTTCCTGAAGTATCACCCTCAGAATTGAGCATAATACAGGTGGAGGATTCATTCAGACTCGGATTGCGCGGGCGAAAAATCTGCAATACTTGTTCTCACTTTCACCACGTGTTTCCCTTCGCCGTGTTCACTGCAATAGCAGCTCTGCGCCGTCCCAAATTCAGGCAGTCCGCTCTAAATTAACGAAGCGGCTTTAATTGACAAAATTGATCGGGCATTTTTGGTCATATCAATTTAAGGAATGATGGTTCGCCTGGGATTGGAACCCGGGAACTCTCACACGGCTGCATATGCTCGAAGACCCAAAGCAAGAATCACATCCCAGACTAACGAGCCACCAGCCATGGGTGCAGTCACCTCCTGAAGCAGCTGAGACTTGCTCAGTACGAAATTCATTGTGCATTGCTCCCAGAATTGCAAGCAGGGAAGAGTTTCAAGAACATCTCCTTCTCGATCTGTCTCCCTGCTCCCAGGGCGCTGCTGTTTGTACTGTCCCCAGGAACCGGGCTCTCTCCACTGTTGGATAATTGAACCATTTCGTTTCTACTTACATGCTGTGCTGGTGGAAGGCAGAGCCCATTCACTCTTCTGCTCTCTCACACTATTACGTGAGGCAGGTTAAGTCAGTTACAGTCATGCGTAGGAAATGGGCAACTTTGAACTTGTTCCAAAGGTCTTGTTAACGGAGAGACAGAAAGATGCTGTGCTGTCGGGACAGAGAGAAATGGACACCGGAGACTCTTCCCTCTGGTAAATTGATATGAGTGCATTTTTGTGCAGCCTGCTTGGTGTTCAGAATTTGTCCTCACACAGCAATCCTGTCGAAAGTAATTTATTACACGGACGTTCGTTTCTTTACTGCAGGAAATGGACTAAAACAGCAAGTCATGTGTTTCGACTTCACCGGTTCATTGCCATCTGAGATAAGAGTTTTCATACGAGATCAGGCCACAGCGACGGAGAACAGGACAAGACAACTCAGAGCTCCACAAGGCTGCCAGCGCAACTGTGTAAATTTGACCTGTGTATCGATATTGAGCTCAGATACCCGAAGTTTTGGGAAGCAAACGACATGGCAAGGAAAAGAACAAAGCGCTGTAACAGATATTTAGACACTCCGGAAGTCGTTTGAAAGGCAAGATGCTGAACAGAGTGCCACCACCAATGAAAGTCGCTCAAGGAGGCACTGAACGATAAGAAAGGATAGTTACGATCGATCGACCTCTAGGTTATGGGCCCAGCACGCTCCCGCTGCGCCACTCTGCCCCTACACACGGAAGCCTTTGCCACGGGTCCTTTCAGCCTTTCGTCAGGCGCGTGGTATGCACGTTGGAGACTGATGTCAAAGATCTCCACTGCTGTCATCTTATATGGTGTTCCGCAGACATATGGAGACTGTGTCAATATAAACTATTTCTAACTACCCTCATTCTCCTTTGATTTCACTCTGAATAGACGCCATGCGGCCCACCTTCGTTCTGCTGGGTCGACACCGTAAGTAAACGTGGGTCTCTATTCGTATTCGTCTCTCTTGCCTTCTCCATGTAATTCTGCACATTGTTACTTTAAACATGATCACCGAATTCCCGTTTGCGTCTAATGAATCTGCCTCTTTGTCAGTGTCAGTTAGGGGTTTACTGACCCCAACCACTCCCTGTACGAAAGCATTCTTCCTCATGTCACTTTTGGTTCTTTTCCTCATGACTTTAAAACTCTGCCGAATCGTTGTCGATCCTCTCAGGCGTGGGAACATTTTGACTACATTACTTACTCTGTCTAGACTTTGCATGACTTGAAAAGCTTCAATCGTGTCAGATTCAAACTTCTGTACTCCTAAGAGAGCTGTCCCAAATTTCCAATCGACCCTCATCGCTGACATCCCTCAAACACCGCACCACTCACGTCAACTTATTCAACGCGATCTCCAAACATTTCACTTCCCTGTTTTCTGCCCCATTCGTATTCCTGGCAGCCAAACCTCGTTTCACGAAGGTGCTTTTTGAGAAAATTAATGGGGCATTTTTGCACAAATCAAGTTATGAGACGCAGCCTTTTTTGGGAGTTGAATCTAGGACTGCGCACAAGTCTGTACAGTTAAAGACTCTCCCTGAGAATCATGCCCCTCGACCAACAAGCCAAAGAGCGGCTATTTCCCCACCACACACTTCTTGAGCCATCTGAGAATTGCTTAGTGTGAAATACATTTGACATTGTTCTAAGAATTGCAAGTGACGAAGAGTTTCCAGAACAGCTGCTTCTCATTCTGTCTCCCTGCTGCTGTTTGTCCCGTCCTCAGGAACCGGGCTCCCTCCACTGTTTCCAAACTTTTCTCTGACACCCGAGTGGCCAGTGACAAGCATTGCCCTCCTCAACATAGGATACAGAGAACAGGAGACCCCTCAGAGGTTTTCACCTCAACTGTGCACATTGGGCCAGTATATCATTGTGAAATATTTATGTCGAAGCTTTTTTGGGAAGCAGATGAGAAGGCAAGGTGCAGAACAGAGCGCTGTTATACGGGAAAGCTGCTAAAGATGACGTTGAATGAATAGGAGAGAATGGTCTCTCGTTTGGGTTATGATCCCAATAAGCACGCGTTGTGCCATTCTCCTGCATTGCTCGGCTGTATTTCCAGAGAAGTATTTAGCTTTTCATCTGGCGTGTGGCAGGCACGTTTGAGAATGACGTCAAAAGATCTTCTCTGCTGTCGTGTCATATGCTGTTGTGCCGACATATCGTCGATGTGCAAAAACAAACTCTGTCTAAATTCCCGCATTCTGTTTTTCGAACTGTGATTTCGCTCAGAATCACTAATTTTCAAAACTCGCAATATTCAAACTTTAACAAAGTGCTCATAGAAATGATTAGTGAACACCTGGAAGAAATTCTTCCAAACTTACCTGGGGAATTTCGCTTTGAGGGGTCTTGAACTTTAAGTGGAAGGAAGGGAAGTTTGCCTCGAGGCTGTTTAATGTGGAGATGTGTTCTCCATGTAAACTGGTCGTAGTTGACCATCCCAGTGCTTCCCGATGCAGGGTTGCTTGACCCTCCAGGGAGGTTTACTTGGAGCAACTGGAGTGAATCCAGAGATGGAGCAGATTCTGTAAAGGTGCTCAAATACTTTCTATCTCCCTTTTAGGTATTTTCCTTGTGTATTCCCTCAGTTTGTCACATATGCAGTTTGCACCCTGGAAAATGATTGCTTTTTTCCTCATGTTCACAATTAAAAGTGTAGTTTCACATGGAACTGAGCCACATTGAAAGGATTGTCATATTGATATATATATGTACACGTATTTAGTTTAAGATTAGATTAGATTTGAATGAAGTTTTCCTCTAAACACACCTGAGCCTATCTGGCTGCATGAGGGATTTCAGGTTGCTGTGTTCTAGGTATTATGTGATCAGCAGGCATCTAGCAAACTACACGAACTGCCACCTATGTAATGTTCGTTTCAGTGTACTGACAATGATCACTTATTTTGTGACTTTTTTTTGCAGGAAGACGTGCCGAAAGAAATCTGAAAACAAATGATACATCAACTTCTGACAGAGCCACTTGATTCATTGGGACTTGAATATCAGCAGCCATTCCAATTAAGAAGACATGGTTGCTTTTGTTTGCTTGAGAGATTTTGGACACTGGTGTGGCAGGAAGAATACTGAGACACAGAGTGAGGGAGATTCAGTGCGCTGACAGTGAAAAGTGCTTCATACCATTTACTCAGCTTTGGGGAATCAAAGTCTCATCCCTGACGGTGGGGATAGACTATGTCCCCGTTCTGATTGTAATTTCAAACCCAGACCAACACATGGAAAGCTCCCCCAATGGGGAAACTGTGGAAATGTGGAGACTGAGGGAAAGGATTCCCTTCCACATCCGTGTTGGAAACCCACAGACGTATTCACAGCGGGGAGAGGCCATTCACCTACTCGGTGTGCAGGAAGGGTTGCAGTCGGATCAGCCATCTGGAGACGCACCAGTGGGTCCACAAGTGAGAGAAGCCATTCACGTGCCCCATGTACGGGAGGGGGTTCACTCAGTCAGCTGCACTGCTGACCCACCAGTGGGTCCACACCGGAGAGAGGCCGTTCACCTGCTGTCAGTTCCAAAGGGCTTCACCTGCTCCTCCCACCTGTGGAGGCACCAGCGCGTTCACGTGCCATTGCAGGGGGATGGAAGGAGCGATGGCCGAGCGCTGCTAACAACCCAGCTCTGGGGACTCTCAGCTCGAATCCCGTCGCGGCAGATGGCAGAATTGGGATTCGGTCAGTAATCTGGACTTCAGAATCTAAGGATGAAACCGTTTTTAGAGGGCAAAAACCCATCTAATTCATTCATGTCCTTTTCAGTGATGGAAACTGCCGTTGTGCGATAGGATTCACTCAGTCGTCCCAGCTGCATGCTTTACCCGGCTGTACGAAGGATCCAGTAACAAAGGGACAACTCAACGAACCAATAATAAAGAAAGTGTGGTGGGGGCAGTGGGGGGTGAGTGTGCGCACTTTGAGCTTGAGGTGCTTTTTTTTTAAAAAAGCTACTTTTTGTACGCCTTGTGATGTGGAGATATGAAGCTGTAACAAAGTTGGGTCGCAGTAAAGGTTACCTGAACTTACTGCCAGGCTTTAACTATTTCAGAATCCTGAAGAGGAGTTGTTGGACTCGAAATTTTAACTCTGCTTTCTCTCCACAGATGCTTCCAGTCCTGCTGAGTTTTTCCAGTGTTCTCAGTTTTTGTTTCAGATTTCCAGCATCCACAGTTCTTTGTCTTATTTATCAAATTCAATTCTAGCCCTTCACAAGTGTCTGGAACTTCATCTCCCTGATCTACAAACTGTTCACTTACCCTAGAAATGACCGCTACCTCCTTATCAAAGTAGACCCCTTTGTTGCAAAATGATTGTTCAATTCTGTGACCAAAATTATTGCATTCGTAATTACTTACACCAGGGACTCTCAATATCTCAGGCCAGAGCACAGCTAGCTTATTTCAGACAGTACATTTATGTGATTTGATGCAATTCCCTATTCCTTACTTTGCCAGCGTGTTGCTGGGAATGGAGGGTTTGAATTAAGAAGAAGCTGGGACATTTTTCCAACAGAGCCGAGCAAGTTGACAGATAACTTTATCGAGATTTTTAAAAACAGGAGGGGTATAGATAAGGTGTCATTTCCAGGAGGCTCAGAATATTTTGTTGCTCCAGAAGGTGTAAAAGGGGGTCAAAGCTTCAACAGAAATCGAGCAGAGCTGAGAACAGACAACATTTAACTCTGTGGGAACAGGGAGATCAGAGGACAGGGAAATCAGGACCTGAAATCCGAGTTGACACCAGACTACCATGTTATCAGTGCTTTGATTAGCAGTGCCCACCCTCTACCTTTACTGAGCCTCTCACTCGACTTGAATGCCACATCTCCCCTCGATATTCTGGATCCAATCCTTGTCATTCTGAAGCCATATCTCTGTAAGGAGTCTCAGATCATAATTATTCTCTTCAATGTGTGCAGTCAATTAATTCGCTTTTTTTACAATGCAGCTTTTAGTTTTATTTTTTGTGATGGTGAGAATCCAGTTTTGATTGCTAGTACATTTATTCTCCTTGTCCCTTTCTCTCATTCTCTGGTGTTTGGTTTCCACATCACTACATTGCTCACTGCTCTTGATTTCGATTGGCTATGCTAAATTGCCTAGTGTCCAGGGATGTGCAGGTTAGGTGGGTTGACCATGGGAAACGCAGGGTTATCGTTTCAAAGTAATAGAAGGAGTAGGCCATTTGGCCCATCGACCCTGCTCCGCCATTCATTACAATCATGGCGGATCGATCAATAGTCTCAGCTCCTCCTAATTGCATTATCCCAACTTCCCTTAATTCCCTTACCACGCAAAAAAAAACCCATCCAACAGTGTCTTAATGAAGCTGCCTCGACTGCTTCTTTGAGCACAGAATTCCATTAATTTACCATTAACCGCACAGGTCCTGCCCTGAGTTGCCTCATCAAAATGCAACAGCTCATATTTGTCTAAATTAAACTCCATCCACTACTCCTTGGCCCATTGGCTCATCTGATCAATTATAATTTATATTAAACTTTCTTTCCTACCTTACTCCCTAAAAGCTGAAAATCTCCATCCCACACTCTCACCCTCCATTCTCACTTTGTTGAGTCTAATCACGGATGTCCTTATCCTGAAGGGTTTGATTCATGCTGATTAACAGGCCCACATTCAAGGGGGATGTAACTGAAACGTACAGAACATTGAACGGCCTGGACAGAGTGGACATTGGGAAGATGTTTTCATTTGGAGGAGAGACTAATACCCATGGGCATAGCCTCAGCATAAAGGGAGAATGGAGATTAGGAGAAACTTCTTTAGCCAGAGAGTGGTGAATCTATGGAATTCATTGTCACAGAAAACTGTGGAGGCCAGGTCACTGCGTATGTTGAACATTGAGGTAGAGATGTACAGCATAGAAACAGACTGTTTGGTCCAACTTGTCCATGCTGACCAACTATCACAACCCAATCTAGTCCCACCTGACAGCACACGGCCCCATATCCCTCCAAACCCTTCCTATTCATACACCTACCCAAATACCTTTTAAATGTTGCAATCGTACTAGCCTTCAACACTTCCTCTGGCAGATCATTCAATAAACGTACCATTCTCTGTGTCAAAAAGCTGCCCCTTAGATCTCTTTTGTATCTTTCCCCTCTAACGTGAAACCCATGCCCTCTCCTTCTGGACACCCCCACCCCAGGAAACGACTTTGTTTATTAATCCTATCCATGCCCCTCATGATTTTATACACGTACAGTTACGACGTTCAAAAGACATTTGGATAAGTACATGAATACGAAAGGTTGGAAGGGTTATGGGCCAAACACTGGTAGGTGGGACGAGTTTAGTTTGAGAACATACTCAGCATGGACTCGTTGGATGAAGGGTCTGTTCAGTGCTGTCTGACTCTGTGACTGATCTGTACTGGTCTTAAAAGCATTTTCTTACCTCCCCCGATAAGCATCCACTTCTTTGTTGTTCAAAACTCAGATGAACTTCGCCTTGAATATGTTCAATGACCCCACTTCTGAACTCAATTCCTCTTGGTAATATACCACTTGCCTTGCTCATTGCCTGCTGCATCTGCCCGACAGCTGGCATTGACTGGTGTGGAGGGACTCTGAGACCCCTTAGTACATCCATACATCATTCCTGATGAAGGGCTTGTGCCTGAAACGTTCCCTGTCCTGCTCCTCAGATGCTGCCTGACCTGTTGTGCTTTTCCAGTGCCACATTTTTCGACTTTCACCTCTAGTCCTCACTTTCTCCACATTCCAATATATAATCATTTTAACAATGCACTGCTTTTTTTTAAACAGCAAAGGCTATAACTTCACATTGCGGAACTGCACTTGCCATGTGTTTGCCAATTGAGACACAGACCTGGACCAACTTCGGGAAGAGGCAAAAGACTGAGTTCTGAACAAAAACCGTAGCACACTCAAAACGTCGGCTCTGTTTCCCTTTCCACGGATGCTGCTCGACCCGTTGGCTTTCTGCAGTATTCGCTGTGTTTGTTCGACACAAATGCTGCTTTCCATGAAAGAACTTCAATCACTGTCCTCTGGTAACAGACCCTAGTCAGTGGCAATAGGTTCTTCTGATCATTAACCTGCCCATTCACACCACGTCTTCTCCCATCATTGCCAACAGCCCCTGGAAATCTCCAGTTAACCTTCTTTGCTCGAAAGAGAACATTCCCAAACTTGGGATTGGAAATTGCTCATCCCTGGACATGATGCAAATGTTACAATGGGGAAGAGGTTTTGTCAAAATATCGTCAGTTAGCAGGTGGAAAAATGTTCAGGAAGTAAAGCATAAATCCCAGTCTCCAGCTTTGTGAATCTTTCGAAACTCTTTGGGAAGTGGAATTAGAGGAGAATGAAGGATGAACTGACGGACTGAGCAGAGACAGTCCAGACACCATCCCCTTGTTTAAGAGGCTGATTGACTCTGATATTCTCGGGACCTGAACTGACCCGAGACATTGAAAGAATTCTCTGCACATCAGGAATTCAAACCCCTTCTCGGCTCGGCGCCAATGAGAAAATTCAGGAAGAGGCAAAACACTGAAAGGCTCGGAGGGCGATGGCCCCGGTGGTGGAGAGCTCGTTCCTCGTGACATGGATGTACCTGCAGATGGTGGCATCAGGCTGTCCCCATGTCTCCAGAATGAATGTCCAAGGCTTTATTATGGAAAGTAAAACTGATAGAAGACAATGGTAATTTTGGGCGGGGCGGGTTCAATTATGAATTGATTAGTAGGTTCCTCAAAGACACTGTGCAAGCAGCTTTTGCACCTGTCTCTGTGGCGCAATTGGTCAGCGCGTTCGGCTGTTAACCGAAAGGTTGGTGGTTCGGGACCACCCAGGGACGGCGTGTTCCTTGTTCTCGCTCCTACCGCTTTCTTGGCTGCGAAAGTGCACGTTTTTAATGGTGTCAGGAAAATGTTTCCCAAACGGAAATCTATTCCACTGAGGCAGCACAAAGGGGTTTCTGAACTGATTGAATTTCTAACATAAATGACTGCGGATGCTGGGAATCCGAGACAGAAAGCGAAACTGCTGGAGAAACTCAGCAGGTTTGGCTGGACCTGGATGAGGAAAAAAACGAGTTCTGAAATGTTGTCTCTGATTCTCTTTCCACAGATGCTGCCTGACCTGCAATTTCTGTTTTTGTTTTTAACTGAACGTCCATTTCATCTACCGGGATGAAACACGCAGACTCGCCATTTGCAGATATTTAACCCTTTCGAAACCTGAGAAGTGATTGAATTCAAACAAACTCTGCAAGGATTCACACTTTCTCAGCTCCACAGGCAGAGAGTCCTGGGAAATGAAGCTGTCAGTGTGGTTCTGTATTGATGGGCCGAGTGGTGAATGCGATGGACATGAAATCCATTGCGGTTTCCCCACGCAGGTGTGAACCCTGCCGACTACAGTTGAGAAACGACGTCAAAAAGAAAGGGAGATTGCTCCACGGTTTTTTTAAAGATGCAAATCATTGGAGGGGTTGAAGTATTTCAGTTACACTGGGATGCTCGGGAATCTGTAACCCACTGCCTGTCAGGGTGGAACAAGCAGATACCCACAGAGCTGCTATTGAGGCGATGAGCCAAGAGTTTGGAAATGAGATCGAACAGTGAGGGGCGTGAAGTCGTAATCGAAGTTAAGCAGGCACCTGAGGACAAAGGTGTTTTATTTGCCAGTGAAAGATATTGCTTCACAAAGTTGGGATTATGGAAGGGAAGCAGTGACGGTGATTATCTTTGGCTGTTCCTCTTGTGAATGTTCCCATTGCTGCGCATGTCCGTGTTAACGTCAGAACTCTGCAGCATGGCGGCGTCAGGTCCGCAGAGTGACGGGGCGCAATGGTTGACGCATCTGACTCCACCTACCTGTTTGAAATGCAGCTCGCAGCTTCTTCACATACCCCAATTAATCTTTCTCATTGTCCTGAAGCTGGCATACGGTTTGAATTCCCGATCTGCAGGAACGAGACTCTTTTCACTGTGTCGCGTCAGTAAGTGTCCCTGAGAACATCAGAGTCAAGTCACAGCGCTGTCAGAGGAGGGGAAGGTGAAAAAGTCCCACACGCTGCTCATGGGCACATTTCACTTTCCCCAACTCACCGCCCCAACACTGCTGCTCTTGGGAGTGGAAAGGGAACAAACTCCAAAACCCAGTCTCAGCTTTGTCAATCTTCAGGAAATAAGAAAACTGTACATCCCTTCGGGTCTTCCATCCTGGGCTGACAGCGTTGATTTTAAATGGCTGTCCAGTCAGTGCCGATTCGTTTTGGCTAAAAAAAATCTTCCTTTTCTCATCATAGCATTTCTTGCTACAGAGAACTGTGCGGCAGAGTTCATGTATATATTTCCTTGTATGGTATTTTGTAAATAACATTCGTTTGCTGCTTGTTTGTATCGGGTATTTCAGGTTCATTAGAGGCTGTTTAACTGTGTTGGGCGGTTTGTGGGCTACCATGATGCTGAGAGGGTTGAGTTGTCTGGACATCATTTCCCAGAAGTCTTTAATGTAAAGTAATGTGGCTAGGGTTTCTGCAGACGTTGTGTCTGCTTGTGTCAGTTTGTTGATGTGAAATCGGCACACTGGGTTTATTGGGTAGGCAAAAGTGAGGACTGCAGATGCTGGAAACCAGAGTTTAGATCAGAGTGGTGCTGGAAAAGCACAGCAGGTCAGACAGCTTCCGACGATCAGGAAAGTCGATGTTTCGGGCAAAAGCCCTTCATCAGGAATAGAGGCAGGACACCTCCAGGGTGGAGAGATAAATTGGGGGTGGGGTGTGCTGGGCCGAAGGTAGCAAAAAGTACAATAGGTGAATGGGGATGGGGATGGAGGTGACAGATCAGAGAGGAGGGTGGAGCGGATAGATGGGGAGGGAGATTGGCAGGGAGGACAGGTCATGAGGACAGCGCTTAGCTGGAAGGTTGGAACTGAGGTAAGGTGGGGGGAGGGGAAATGAGGAAACTGGTGCAGACCACATTGATGCTCTGGGGATGAATGTATCCGAGGCAGAAGTTGGGACATTCTTCCTCCAGGCATCGGGTGGGGAGGGAGCGGCGATGGAGGAGGCCCAGGACATGCATGTCCCTGGCAGAGTGGGAAGGGGAGGTTGAAATGTTGGGCCACAGGGCGCTGCGGTTGATTGTGGCGGATGTCCTGGAGATGTTCCCTCAAACGCTGTGACTTGACTCTGCGGCGGGGCTCCAGTCTCCCCAATGTAGAAGAGACCGCATCGGGAGCAATGGATTCACGAAATGACATTGGTGTTAGCCTTCCAACTTCATGACCCGGGTTCGCCTTCCGGGCAGGGAAGCAATTTTCAGGAGAGCTGTCAACCTTTGCCTCTGTCTCCCTGGTGGTCTAGTGGTTAGGATTCGGCGCTTTCGCCGCCGCGGCCCCGGTTCAATTCCCGGTCAGAGAAGCAATTCTCAGTGTGTTGCTTGGCTATCCATTCTCTGTAAAAGCGCTGTGCAGTTACTGTGTGCTGCACTGCGTCGTGTTTCGTTGAAATAGTGCCCTCGTTCAGATTTGTTTGTATGTGTCGGGATGATTACTTCTGTAGCTAAGTACTTGGTTCGCGTGCGCTGTTTTCCTGTAGATGCTGTTTTGAATTTATCATTGATTGTTCGGTCTACTGTGACATCCAGAAATGGCACTTTGTTGTTGTTCTCCTCTTTTGTGAATTTTATGCCAGGAAGGAGGTTGTTGGTGGTGTTGTAGGTTTCCTCTAATTTGTTTCATTTTTTGATGACAGAAGTGTTTCATGGGCGTTTCGTTGATTTGTTTGTAGGGCTTGTTACTGAATATGAAGTGGGTGGTAAGGCACACTTCCACGAGGTTGACAGTGTTATCTTTGCTGCTGAAGTTGGTTCTGTGTTTTCGTCTTTAGTTCTTCGAGTAGTGTCTTCAGTTTTCTTTGGCCACGTTGATGTTAATGGATGTGAACAGGGCTGTTATGTCAAAGGACAACATTATTCCATCCTCTTCTATCTTCGTGTCTTTGGTGTTCAGGAATTCTTGGATGGAGTAAATGGAGTGGCATGAATCTTCGACTTGGTGTTTTAGTCCTCAGTGGAGGCCTTTGACTAGTCTGTATATTGGTGTTCCAAGTCGTGAGACTACGGCCTGAGGGGGGCTCCTAGTTTGAAAAAGAGGAGAACAACAATAAACTGCATTCTTAGATGTCACAGTAGAGCGAACAGTCAATGGGGAACTTCAAACTAGCATCTACATAAAAACAAAACACACAAACCAAATACTTAACCACAGAAGCAATCATCCCAACATCCACAAACGAAGCTGCATCAGGACATTATTTCAACGAGCCACGACACACTGCAGCACAGAGAAACTACGAAGACCACAAGAGAAATACGTATATAGTGTATTGAAGGAGAACGCGTCCGCAATAAACCCATTCCGCCGATTTCTCCCTGATGCTTCCAAGCTCACTCTCAAAAATTCGGTTTGTCCCTCCATTCTTTCCTGTTTGTTTTTTGTGGGTTTTGAAAGCGTTCCCAATCCTCTGACTGAGTATTGGAGTTGGGAAGGTAAAAACAATGACTGCAGAGGCTGGAAACCATATTCTGGATTAGTGGTGCTGGAAGAGCACAGCAGTTCAGGCAGCATCCAAGTCGCTTCGAAATCGACGTTTCGGGCAAAAGCCCTTCGTCAGGAATAAAGGCAGTGAGCCTGAAGCATGGAGAGATAAGCTTATCTCTCGATGCTTCAAGCTCACTGCCTTTATTCCTGACGAAGGGCTTTTGCCCGAAACGTCGATTTCGAAGCTGCTTGGATGCTGCCTGAATTGGAGTTAGGAAGTTATGTTGTGGCTGTACAGGACATTGGTGAGACCACTTTTAGAATATTGTGTGCAATTCTGGTGTCCCTCCAATCAGAAGGATATTGTGAAATTTGAAAGGGTTCTGAAGCACCAATGAGTCCATAGAGGGGAAGAGGCCCTTCTGTTCCCCTGAGTGTGGGAAGGCCTTCAGTGATTCCTCTGCCCTGCTGACGGACCAGTTGGTCCACACCGGGGAAGGCTGTTCTCCAGCCCCAAGTGCGAGATGGCCTTCAGCAGTTCTTCCCACCTGTTGAGACACCAGTGGGTCCACACTGAGAGGCCGTTCTTCTGCCCCAACTGCAGGAGGGGCATTGCTCTTTCCTCCGACGTACTGGCCCATTGGTGTGTCCAAATGGTAGAGAGGTCGTTCAGTTGCCCTATGTGCAGGAAAACCTTCAGCAATTCCTCAGCCCTGCTGAGGCACCAGTCCATCCACACCGGGGAGAAGCCGTTCTCCTGCCCCGAATGTGGGAAAGTCTTTACCTGCTCCTCCACACTGCTGAATCACCAGCTGGACCACACGGCGGTTTGGGCGGGGGGTGGGGGGGGACAGTGGCGGAGGAGGGGAGACCATTCTGCTGCCCTAAGTGCGGGAAGGCCTTCAGCAATTCCTCTGCCCTACTGAAGCACCAATGCGCCCACACCTGGGAGATGCCCTCCAGCTGGGCCGAGTGTGGGAAGAGGTTCATGTTTTCCTACAACTTGCGGAAGCACCAGCGGGGGCACCAGCTCTCCCAGCAATCAGATCCTACCAGTGATGATGCCTTCAGTCACCTCCCAGGTCTGAACCTCCTGCCAGTTCTGACAGTGGGTGCAGTGGGAGAGTAGGTGGGCTGTTTTAGTCTTCTGCTGGACTGCAATTGCCTTCCCGACACCCCAAAATCACAACTCCATGGTGGCTCACGGTTAGCACTGCTGCCTCATGGCACCAGGAACCGGAATAATTCCACCCTTGGGAGTCTGTGTGCAAGTTATGGAGGGTAGGAAAATGGATCTGAGTGGGTTAGTTTTCGGAAGATCAGTGCAGATGTGTTCGGCTGAAGGACCTGTTTCCACATTGTGGGGGTTCTATGATTCTATGAGCTTTGCCTTCAGTGGACACTGTTGCTCATTGAGCCAGGGACTGCACATTGCCAATGAAATGATCCAGAGAAACCTAAGACCGCAAGACCATCGGAGAAGAAGTTTGGCCTACTCTGCCATTCGTTAGTAACAAAAGTATTGGATGAGATTAGCTACAGTGTGGAAACAGGCCATTTGTCCCAACAAGTCCACACCGACCCTCTGAAGTGTAACCCATCCAGACCCATTTCCCTCTGACTAATGTACCTAACTCTATGGGCAATTAAGCATGGCCCATCCACATGACCTGCACATCTTTGGTTTATGGAAGAAAACAGGACCACCCAGAGAAAACTCACTCAGACATTGGGGGAAAGTGCAAATTCCTCACAGACAGCCACCCAAGGCTGGAATCAAATCTGGGTCCCCGGCACTGTGAGGCTGCAGTGATAATCACTGAGCCACTACACATTGCAACCCGAAGTTGGCAAGCCGGGGGTTGGGAGAATACAGCAAGCCAGGCAGCACCAGGATGTGGAGTAGTCAGCGTTTTGGGTATTAACGCTCCTTCAGGACTGAAAGAGTGACTTATCTATGAGAAAAGATTTACATGAATGTTGCTGGGGATTGGAGGGTTTGAGCTGCAGGGAGTGGCTGAATAGCGTGCGGTTGTTTTCACTGGAGCATCGGAGGCAGAGAAGTGACCTAATAGCGGTTATAAAATCATGAGGGGCATGGACAGGGTAATAGACAATGTCCTTTCCTTGGGTAGGGGAGTCCAGAACTAGATGGCATAAGTTTCGGGTAAGAGGCGAAACAAATTAAAGGGACAACTTCTTCATGCAGAGGGTGGTACATATATGAAATGAGCTGCCAGACTATATGGGTCAGGTGCTGTCAAATGGGAGTAGATTAATATAGGATATCAGGTCAGCATGGACAAGTTGGATCGAAGGGTCTGTTTCCATGCTGTACGTGTCTCTGACTACTGGTCCTGATGTAAGTTTAAAATAGAGTCCAAGTAACTTTGAATAGTTCAATCTTGTTGAACTCACCTCCTGAAAAGTTTCAGATGAATCCCTCTGAGAGATACTGTTTAAACATGCTGAGTTGGACAAAGTATCCCATCAAGTTCAACACAAACCCAGAGTTGAAGAAGTCAGAAGTCAGAACACCAAGGGGACCAAAACTCATCACAATATTCCAGGTGCGGCCTCATCAACGTCCTGTATAACTACAACATAACTTGCCAACATCTATACTCAGTTCCCTAACTGATGAAGGCCAGTGTGCTGAAACCTTTCTTCACTGCCTTGTGTACCGATGTAATCAGAGATATAGAACCTCCTTTAAACTGATCCACGATCCAGCTGCTGGGAGCACAGAAGTAGAGAATTGCTGCGTGAGTGTGGTGGGTAGATAACCCAGAGGTCGATGGGTAAAAACCATGTGATTCTATTGCTCAATGTCTCTGTAAGCTGCTTTCATATACAAAGGTTCTCTGTTCTGCATCTTGCCTTTGCATCTGCTTCCCAAAGCTTCTTCAATGGAGGCGCGGCCGCTGGAGCCCAGGGGTTCAACAACCCCCGGGAGCTGGAGGAAGGTCCAAGCTCCAATAAGAGGGGGGGGGGGGGGGGGGGGGGGTAAGGCTGGAAGCTGGATTTGCTCAATGCTTGTATTTTTGACTCATTTAAATGGTACCTTCTGTATGGGGCTATGGTTTACATTAAATCCGAAGGATCATATCAGAGTGTTTATATTTTGCAGTGGTAGTTGGTAAAATGCACACTCTGGGGGAGCACTTTCTATGATGCTGCATTTCTCGCCTTCTGCCCTTCCCCCATTTCTTATCTCCCATCTTGATTTTATATTTGTTTGGTCAAATTTAATTTCAGATTAATCAGACTTGTGATTCACTGTGTGCTATTAATTTGTTTGTTCGAATATTTCAAGTCAACATTAATGCTGTAATTTAATTTCTGATGTCAGAGTTTGACATTGAATGTGCAGGTGTGAATACCAGTAAGTTGTGAAAATAAATCAAGAACTTGTGGTTTTTAACAAAAGGAGCAGTTCACTGATATTCATGGCATCGTCTCATTTGGGAGTGATTATTCAAATCTGACCAACAAACCGTTTCATGCAGTCATCCAATTGAATAAAAATTTTCTTTAATTTAATAAAAGAAAATAATTCTGGCAGGCTAAGACTTATGCAATCTATTTATAAGATTTTGTCCATTGCTCGCAATATGGTCTCAACCACATTGGGGAAACTGGATGCCAACTAACCGAATATTTCAGGGAACAACTCTTGGACTCTAATTCTAACCGACACACCGCCCTGTGGCTGAACACTTTATCCCACCCTCCTCTAGCTTATCTCTCCACGCTTCAGGCTCACTGCCTTATTCCTGATGAAGGGCTTTTGCCCGAAACGTCGATTTCGCTGCTTGTTGGATGCTGACTGAACTGCTGTGCTCTTCCAGCACCACTAATCCAGTATTTGGTTTTCAGCATCTGCAGTCTTTGTTTTTACCACTTTAACTCCCCCTCCCATTCCACCAAGGACATGCAAGTCCTGGGCCTCCTCCACTGCCAACCTCTTGCTATCCGACACTTGTAGGAAAAACACCTCAACTTCTGCTTTAGGACCCTCCAACCTCATGGTATCAATGCAGATTTCATCAGTTTCCTTATTTCCTCTCCCCCACCTTGTCCCAATTCCAACCTTCCAATTCGACACCAACCTCTTGACCTGTCATACCTGTCCACCTTGCTTCTCACCTATTTACTTCACCCTCATCTCTGATCTATCACCATCAATTCCTACCTCCATCTACCTATTGCACTCCCAGCTGCCTTCCCTGCAGCCCCACTTCCTTCCCATTTATCTCTCAGCCCCCTTGGGCCACCCTTTATTCCTGATGAAGAGCTTATGCTCTAAACCAAGACTGTGATGAAGCAACATCCTCAACAAATAGGAAATAGCTCCCAAGTCAGATTTCATTCCCTCTTCTGTTTCCCAGTTCTTTCAGAAATAAGGAATGTCTTTTTCTTCCACTAGAAAGTGGTCTTCCCCTTTGCGCTGTCTGAAGTGTTATCCCTCACCACTACTTCAGCCACCTTTTAAGAATCCTTTCAACCTGTTTTTCTAACAATTGTGGAGGTGACCAAAAGCAAACATTTCACTTCTCCTCAATGTCCCATTTCTCCTCCTATGAGCCATTTTGTCATGTTGTCTCTGTTACAAGCAGCCGAGTGCACTTGGTTTCTGAATTGAAATTTGGCCATTGAAGTGAACAGGATTAATATTTATCGATAGCTAGCTGTGTTTGCACTAACTGTAATTATCCACCAATACGATGTCTTTTGTTCCACCAAAACTGGAAACAATGATCTGTGTTTATATTGCAGTCGGATGCAGAAAATCATCCCAGTGATCTTCACGTTATTATAGTTTACTGAGGCCATAACATCATTACGTGGCAGTTTGATGTGACTAAAACCTGGATGGAAATCTCTAGATTATGTTGTAAAAATATCGGTATAATGTTATTCACACTGCGCTGTCACCAACTGAATGAACCGGCTGTGTGTTTAAATCCCGTGATGAACAGTTTGTATTCGACTTCGCACGTTGCGGGGAGCTGAGCATTTACCCAAACAATGGGCACACCACATTCTCTCACTTTGTCTCCATAACCCTCCATCATCTTGATGCTCAAGAACGTCTTCATCTCAGTCTTAAATATCCTCAGTGACCTGGCCTCCACCACAGCCTTCTGTGGCAGTGAATTCCATATATTCACCGCTTTCTGGCTGAAGAAGTTTCTCCTTACCTCAATTCTAAAAGGTCTTCCCTTTACTCTGAAGCTGTGCCCACTAGTCCTAGTCTCTCCAGTCAATGGAGACACCTTCCCAACTTCCACTCTTTCCAGGCCATTCAGTATTCATTACGTTTCAGTTATTACACCCCTGCTTGTGGGCCTATTAACCAGCGTCAACTGCATCCTTCAGGATGAGTTACAGCAGGGATTAGGTTCAGCAAACTGAGAATGGAGGGAGAGTGTGTGGGATAGAGATTTTCAACTTCTAAGGAATAAGCAAGGAAAGAGAGTTCACTATAAATTAGAACTGATCAGGTGGGCTGATTGGCCAAAGTGTGGTAGATGGAGTTTAAATCCGAGAAGTGTGTGGTTTGCATTTTGGTTAAGCAATCCAGGCAGGACTGACATGGTAAAGGGGGATATTGCAGAACAAAGAGACCTTAGAGTGCAGGTTCATAGTTCCTTGAAAGCGGAGTCACCGGTAGACAGGATAGTGAAGAAGGCATTTGGTATGCTTTCCTTTATTGGTCAGTGCATTGAATATAGGAGTTGGGAGGTCATGTTGTGGCTGTGTAGGACATTGGTTAGTCCACGTTTGGAAGACTGTGTATTCATTTCTGGTCTCCCTTTTTAAAGGAAAGACATTGTGAAACTTTGAAAGGGGTCGGAAAAAATTTACAAGTCTACAAGTGACAAGGAGAGGCTCAAATGGCTGGGGATATTTTCCCGAGAGCATTGGAGGCTGAGGGGTGACCTTATAGACGTTCATAAGAGGCATGGATAGGGTGAATATCCAAGGTCTTTTCCCCAAGGTAGGGGAGTCCAAAACTAGAAGGCATACGTTTGAGATGAGTCGGAATTTTTAAAGGCATCTGAATGGGTACATGAATAGGAAGGGTTTAGAGAGATGTGGGCCACATGCAGGCAAATTGGATGAGATTAATTTAGGATATCTGTTTGGCCAGACGAGTTGGAACAAAGGGTCTGTTTCCGTGCTGTATGACTCTAATCTCCTTCGGTGAAAGCAGTAGTGTGATTATGAAGGCTGGAGTTTCAGAGCAGCTTTCAAAGATGTTTTGCCCTTAATGGGAGCAGAAGAAGTAACAATGAAATCCTGCATTTGTGAGACAGCAACTGAGTGAGTGAGTACATCCGGGATTTTGGTGGAAAGTGGGAATTCATTGCACTGTGGAGATGAAGCTCTACCTATTGAGTCATTTCTGCTGGTGAATGAAACCAGGCCTCAAGACGAGGAGGAGTAGATTCAGGACAGAGATGAAGAAGAACTGTTTTTCCTGGAGAATAGTGAATCTGTGGAGTTCTCTGCCCAAGGAATCAGTAGAGGCAGCTTCATTAAGTATATTCAAGACACAGTTGGAGGTGGTTTTTGCATGGTAGGGGAATTAAGGGTAGTTGGGACAATGCAGGGAGGAGGAGCTGAGACAATAGATAGATCAGCCATGATCTTAATGAATGGTGCAGCAGGCGAGATGGGCCAAATGGCCTACTCCTGCTTCTATTACTATGAAACTACAAACCTGCATCTCCCATGGCTAACCCACCTAACTTCAACTTTCTGGGCAATTTAGCATGAACAATCCAAACCAAGACCAATGAGCAATGTAGTGATGTGGGAAATGAACTTCAGAGAATGATAGAAAGGGACAAGGAGAGTAAATATTCCAGCAATCAAAACTGGATTCTAAAGATCACAAAAATTGAAACCAGAAATGGTATCTGAATGTGTGCTGCATTGTGACAAAAGTAAATGAGTTGACTGCACACATTGAGGAGAATAATTATGATCTGAGACTCCTTACAGAGACATGGCTTCAGGATGACAAGGATTGGATCCTGAATATCGAGGGTTTGGTCATATGGGAAGCGAGGTAAAGGTATAAGGTTGGTGCTGCTAATCAAAGCACTGATCACAGGGTAGTCTGGTGTCAACTCGGATTTCAGGCCCTGATTTCTCTGTCCTCTGTTGATCTCCCTGTTCCCACAGAGTAAGGTGTCGGTCTGTTCTCAGCTCTGCTGGATTTCTGCTGAAGCTTTGCCCTCCCCCACTTTTTTTTGTCACCTTCCGGAACAATAAAGCATTCAGCCAATCAAGCCCCAACCCACGATCTCCCAGCCCGTCAACCATCCAGACACACAGTGTAATCATAGCAGGGAATCACACAAGAAAAATGAAACCAAATTTGAAACAAATAGGCGCTCGTGTTTAATGTTTGTTCATTCGGAAGTAAACCAGAAATGGGGGTCTCCCAGGATTCTGAGACTGTCATACCTGAGGAATTCTCTCTCTCTTACATCTATCTATGAGAACCCAGCTATGATTTACAACAATATTTACACCAACAGAAATAGACAGAGATATACAGGATGGAAATAGACATTTTCTCTCTCATGCACACACACACACACAAGTCCACGGGAGTGAATGTATATTTGCAGAGCTGAGCTGAAATGTCACTTTTTGTTATCAAAATTTAAGTTATATGGAGAAGGTGCCTTCCAGGGATTTCTGGGATTTGCATATTAACGAAACCTGCAACCCATTTGTAAAGATGAAAGGCTTAACAATCCAGGTTTGTTCAATGTATCATTTCAGTGGCAGGACACTGTCATCTTTTTCTATAAATTCTATGTATTATGATCTTATTCTCCACAATCACCTGATGAAGGAACAGCGCTCCAAAAGCTAGTGCTTCTAAATAAACCTGTTGGACTATAATTTGGTGTTATGATTTTTAACTTTGTCCAGGTTAGGGGGGATTGGCTATGCTCAATTATCCATAGTGCCCAGGGATGTGCAGGTTAGGTGTGATAGTCAGTGAGTAGAGCAAGAGGTGTAGGGTAATGGGTGTGGGTGGGTTACCCTTCGAGGGTTGGTTTGGACTCGTTGGGCTGAGTGGCCTGCTTCCACGCTGTGGGGATTCTGTGAAGGAAAGGGATTCCTGCAAACTGTGCACCTCACCTCGCCCCTTCTCCCTCCCCCTCCCCCACCCTCGACCCATTGATGGCGTCACAATGCGGAAGTGGCCCTGTCAGTTTGAGTGAAGCTCCCTCTCTTTGGGCAACTCTTCGTCCTGGGAGGGAGAGGGAGGGGAGGGGGGAAATCTATTCACTTGTGGCAGTTGGAGTGAATCCAGGGAGGGAGCAGGCTTGGCAACCTCAGGTATGTGTCTTAATTACCCGGGTGAGGAGGGACGGAAGGATGGGGTGGGGCTGTTTTCCCCATCACACAAGAGCCTGAGAGGTGACATTATAGACTTTTATAAAATCATGAGGAGCATGGATAGGGTAAATAGACATGATCTTTCCCTTGGGATGGGGGAGTCCCGAACTGGAAGGTCATAGGTTCAGGGTGACGGCAGTGGGGAGATGTAAAAGAGACCTCAGGGGCAACCTTTTCATGAAGAGGGTGATGCGTATATGGAATGAGCTGCCAGAGGAAGTGGTGGGGGCTGGTACAATTCCTACAGTTAAAAGGCATCTGGATGGGCGGATGAATACAAAGGGTTCAGATGGAGAGGGGCCAAGTGGTGGCAAATCATAGAGATGTACAGCATGGAAACAGACCCTTCGATCTAACTCGTCCTTGCCAACCAGATAGCCAACCCAATTTAGTCCCAGCACCCAGCCCATATAGGGGCTAAGTGATAACAAATGTGACTAGATTAATTTAGGAAATCTGGTCAGCTTGGACAGGTTGGGCCCAAGGGTCTGTGTCTGTGCTGTGTGACTCTAATCGTCTTCAGTGAAAGCAGAAGTGTGGCTGTGATGACTGGACTTTCAGAGGATGTTTTGCCCTGACTGGAAGCAGAAGAGTTTGACTGAAGTGTATCGGTATTAATGCCTTGACGTCTCATTTTGCTCCCACCTTCCTGGGGTCGTTAACCATTTTGTGTCTGGTTCTTCCTCAAGAAGCTGAATTGCAGGTTCACCCTGAATTGACACTTTTTTTTGCTTCCCAAAAGCAGACCTGCTCACTCTTAGCAATATCCCAGTGTTGTGAAAGATATTAACTTTCAGGTGGAATTATCCAAAATTCAGAGAGATGTCAGTCTTGATGTTTTTTGCTCATCTGCCCCTGTAAGATCCTGAATCAGCACCTTCAGGAGAATTAGTTAGATTGGAGTGAGAACAGAGGGGGAGAGAGAGTGGGATGGTGCTTTCAATTTTGTGGAATAACAAGAATATTCAACAGAAGGTAGAATTGCTTGTTCTGAATTCTACCCTGCACTGACAGTGATGACTTTTGCAATCTCTTTTTAAACAGTGTATTTGAAGATTTGAAGATAGAAGTTTCAAAATCAACGTATGAAGTTCTTATGCCCGAAACGTTGACTCTCCTGCTATTCGGATGCTGCCTGACCTGTTGGCCATTTCCAGTACCACACATTTCAACACTGATTCTCCAGCGTCTGCAGTCCTTACATTGACGTCAATGATTCAATCCCTCGGGACCAGAAAGAATTTTCAACTATGAGTCTGTGAGAAGGACCAAAGCATTTTGGTTCCTGTTTGAGTACGTTTTCAGCATCAGTGGGCCTGGATGAGAGACCCTACTGTTGCAGCGCACTGAGTGTGGGGCATGTAGCAGCAGGAATTGACAGCAGGGAGGGGCTGGAAACATATTTGTGTGCAGCTGAAGCTTCGGCCATGGAGAAACCCGAGGAATCCCGCCCCGTGGAGAAACGGTGGAAGTGCAGTGATGGCGGGAATGGCTTCCATTTCCCGTCTGCCCTGCAGATTCATCAGCACATCCACACAGGGGACAGGCCATTCTCCTGCCCTGAGTGTGGGAAGGGCTTTGCCCAGACCTCCGCCCTGCTGAGGCACCAGCGGACCCACACCGGGGAGAGGCCATTCCCCTGCCCAGAGTGCGGGAAGGCCTTCAGTAATTGTTCCGACCTGCTGAGGCACCAGCGGTCCCACTCGGGGGAAAGGCCCTTCAGCTGCCCCAACTGCGGAAAGAGATTTACCCAGGCCTCCCACCTGCTGAGGCACCTGCGGGCCCACGCAGGGGAGAGGCCGTTCTCCTGCCCTGAGTGTGGGAAGAGATTTACCCAGGCCTCCAACCTGCTGACCCACCGGCGGTCCCACACAGGGGAGAGACCCTTCAGCTGCCCCGAGTGTGGGAAGGCCTTCAGCAATTCCCCCAACCTGCTGAGGCACCAGCAGGTCCACACGGGGGAGAGGCCCTTCAGCTGCCCAGATTGTGGGAAGGCTTTCAGCGATTCCTCTTCCCTACTGACCCACCAGCGGACCCACAGTGGGGAGAGGCCCTTCAGCTGCCCCGAGTGCGGGAAGACCTTCAACAATTCCTCTTCTCTGCTGACCCACCAGCGGATCCACACTGGGGAGAGGCCCTTCAGCTGCCCCGAATGTGGGAAGGCCTTTAGCAATTCCCCCAACCTGCTGAGGCACCGGCGGGTCCACACGGGGGAGAGGCCTTTCAGCTGTCCCGAGTGCAGGAAGGCCTTCAGCAATTCCTCAAACCTACTGAAGCACCAGCGGATTCACACGGGGGAGAGGCCCTTCAGCTGCCCCGAGTGCAGGAAGGCCTTCAGTAATTCCACCGCCCTGCTGACCCACTGGCGGGTCCACACGGGGGAGAGGCCGTTCAGCTGTCCCGAATGCGGGAAGGACTTCACCCGCTCCTCCCACCTCCAGAGGCACCAGCGCATTCACCTACCATCGCAGGGTGTTTGAAGGAGCAACGGCTGAGTGTCATTATCGACTGGACTATTGACCCAGTTCCAGGTGCTCCCGGGTTTGAATCCCACTGCAGCAGATGGCGCTATACAGGGTACAGGTTGAAATTGCCGAGTGAGGCAACACATCCTCCGGGTTAAGGCTGTACCAAGGACCCAATTAGAAAGGGACATCTCAGTGCTGATCAATAGTAAAGAAAGTGGTGGGGCGAAATGTGTGCGCTTTGATTTTGAGCTGTTCAACAAGCAACTTTATCTCTGCCTTTTTGCTGAGGAGATCTGAAGTTGTAACAAAGTTGGGTCACAATAAAGGTTACCTGAACTTACTGCCGGGCTCAGACTCTCATTGAAAGCTTTGAGCGCCAAGGGGTTTTTGTTTTAAAGCTGCTCATTTCTTTCAGTCTCCTGCACTAAGCTTCCAATGTCGCGTATCAGATGGAGTCGTGAATGAGCAGCCAGTATCGTGAGAAATTGTCAATTTTTCAGGAGTGCAGAGAGTGTCATTTCATCGGCGTTGTAAGATTTCTTGGCAGCATCAGGAGGTGTGGGCTGTGTTCGCAAGAAATTATGTGGAGGAGCCAATGTTGGACTGGGCTGGATAAAGTTAAAAATCACACAACACCAGTTTTTAGTCCAACAGGTTTATTTGGAAAGCACTAGCTTTCGGAGCACTGCTCCTTCAGCAGGTAACTGTGGAGCAGAATCATAAGACACAGATTTTATAGCAAAAGATCACAGTGTCATGCAACTGATAGGATATATTGAACAAACCAAGATTGCTGTTAAGTCTTTCACCTTTTAGACTGAGTTGCAGGTTTCAGTTCATTAATCTGTAAATCCCAGAACTACTATTAATTCACGTTCTCGAGATGACTTAAGGTTTTTTATTTTAAAAAGTGACATCTCAGCCCAGACAATGCATTAAAAGTGTGAGGTTCAAGTCTGACAGTATCCCAATCTTGAATCAGACTGGTTCTAGTTCCAAAGTAGGAATTTATAAAATATTACATGGATTGACTGCCTGCAGGTTGTGCACTTTTTGAGCAAAGTAGAATGTATCTGCAAACATAATTCTGCCAATATAAGTTTGCCCAAAAAGTGATGTGTGAATGCATGCATGTAAGTGTGTGTGTGCATGCTTGGTAAAGTGAGAGTGTGATGGAGTATAAGCCTGTGAGAGTGTTGGGGATGTGTATATGTGGGTGTCTGAGAGAAAGCGTGTGTATGAGTGAGCTATTAAAAGTGAGGGCTTGCATTTTGCTAAAACAAGGAAGGGCAGGACTTGTACGGTTAATGGTAGGGCCCTGTGTCGTGCTGTAAAAGAGAGACATGATGGGGTTCAGGTACATAGTTCTTTGAAAGTTGCATCGCTGCTAGACAGGGTGGTCAAGAAGGCATTTAGCAAACTTGTCTTCATTGTTCACACCATTGAGTAGAGGGATTGGGACATCCGGCGGGTCGGTGTGGACTTGTTGGGCCGAAGGGCCTGTTTCCACACTGTAAGTAATCTAATAAAATCTAATCATGTTGAGGTTGTACAGGATGTTGGTGAGGCCACTTGTAGAGTACCGAGTATGGTTCTGGTGATCCTGTAAGAGGAAGAATTCTATTAGAGAGGGTTTGGTAAAGATTTACCAGGATGTTGCCAGGACTGGAGGGTTTGAGTTATAAGAAGATTTTGGGACTTCATTCACTGGAGCACAGGAGGTTGAGGGGTGACATTATTGAGATTGATAAAATCATGAGGCGTGGAGGTAAGGTGAACACCAAAGGGCTCTTCCTTAGCGTAGGGGAGCTCAAGACTAGGGGGCATATTTCTTTAAAGTGAGAGGAGAGAGATTTAAAAGGAACCTGTGGGGCAACTTTTTGACAGAGGGTGGTTTGCATGTGGAATTTGGATGAGTACATGCATAGAAAAGTTTAGAGGGATATGGGCCAAACACAGGCAAGTGGGACTAGTTTAGTTTGGGAATCCTGATCGGCATGGATGAATTGGACCGAAGGGTCTGTTTCTGTGCTGTATACCTCTCTGAACCAGAAGTGATCTTATTGAAACCAGTAGAATTCTGAAAGGGGCTTGACAGGATAGATGCATATAAAATGCTGCTTTGTCGGGGGGAGTCATAGAATCCCAATAACATGGAAGCAGGCCATTCAGCCCATCTATTTTAATCTGGCCCTCCGAAGAGTATCTCATCCATATCCATCCCCTTTCTCCGTATTTCCCATGGACAATCTATCCTAAATTGCACATCCCTGGTCGCTATGGGTAATTCAGCACAACCAATCCACCCTAACGTCTACACCCTAATCTGTAAATTACTTCCTCAAAAATGAAGTCTAAATGCAAAAATTTTTCTCTAAGAAAAATCTCAGTCTGACTCAACATTCGGACGCAGACAGGATTCACACCTATTGTTAGAAAAGCTCTGCATTTGAATGATATTCGTGAGAAGGTAATTAAAATCAAATTCTAGGATTAACATACCTTTCGAAACCCATTCAAAAGGTGAAAGATTTAATCTAAAATTGTTTGATGTATCACATCTCCATGCCACTGGACTCCATTGGCTATAAACTCCGTGATCGTGATCTCATTCTCCACAACCACCAGATGAAGGAGCGGCGCTTCGAAAGCTAGTGCTTCCAAATAAACCTGTTGGATTATAACCTGGTGTTGTGTGAATTTTAACTTTCTCCATGGTTGCTGGTTCCATCACCCCTTCAAGACCATTCCAAATCGTAATACCTTGCTTATTTTCTTAAAAATTAAACCATCTCACGGCCACTACAACCCCCTTTTTAAAAATGGCTGCACTATTTCCAATACGGTCATGCTTCCTTAATGTTACCATGTACTTCTACTTATGAACAAGTCTCTTCAGATTTCAATGTATCTTTTTAAATATAAAAATGCCCCTTTACATGTAACTCACCCTTTAAATGTGTTATGTTCCTCACAACGCAATCTCACTCCTCGATAATGTATATTTACCCCTTTAGATATCAGTATGTCTCTTAAAGGGGTACTTCTGCTTAAAAATAGGGCAACGTTTCTTCGAAATGTAGATTCACTTAGATATAACTGCGTGACTTTACATATTAAGATATCCCTTTGAATGTGCCCACATCCCTTTTGAAATATAATCTTGTCCATTTAAATCTATTTATTTGCAAAAATAGGCCGTTAAAATGTCCACGTCACTTTAAAATGCAGATTGCCCCCCTTTTAGATATGATGCCGTTCCGTTATATGTCGGAATATCTGTTTAAATTGAGCCGTGAACTTTCCCAATGTAGACAGGGCTCCTCGAAACGTGGCAGTGTCCCCCCTGCAGCTGCAGAGTGAGACAGGAGAGTTTGTTTTTGTGAATGAGCAGTTGTAGCGCGAGGTGGCTGTTACTTGGTGACGGTGAGGCTCCCCGGCCCCGCCCATCCCCCTGAGCTGACGTCACGCGGGGGTGAAGGCGGTTGGGAGGAGAAGTCGCTCGAGCGGGGAAGGGGCGGCCGTTAGGAAAATGGCGCCATGCGGCCCCGGGGCAGACACCCGTCACTGGGCACCGCCGCCTTCCTGGTGCAGCTGCTGTGTCACGGGCCACACCGCCCGGCTGTACAGCAGGCAGGAGCCGGTGACCATTCTGGAGGCGGATGGGGTTAAGGGCCTGTTTGGGAACCCGTCGGCCGCCTGGGTGGTGGAGTTCTACTGGTCGTGGGGCGGCCCCTGTGTCAACTCTGGGGCCACCTGGAAGGTACTGGGCCCGGGAGGTGAAAGGTGAGGCAGGTTGGGGGGGGGGACGGAGGGGAAGGAATGTGGGGCCTGTCCTGTCATAGTGACATTTTACACTCACTTTACATCTGATTTTACTGGGGCTTGTGCTGTTTACCCCTTCACTGTTTGTTTAATCCTTGTGCTGTTTACCCTCACTGTTTGTTTAATCCTTGTGCTGTTTACCCCCTCACTGTTTGTTTAATTCTTGTGCTGTTTGCTCTTTGCTGTTACTTGTGCAATTGCTGAGGGTAGTGTGTAAATACTATTGAAGGAGATTATGCACCAGCATGTGTATGTTCCTCAATCATTGAAGGGGCAGGACTTGTTGAGAATGGTTAGTAACGTATGTGGTGCACTAAGCCTTGTTAACATGGATATAGTTTGTTATTTGGAAAAGTAGACTATTTATTATTTAGAGTCATAGCGATGTACAGCACAGAAACAGACCCATTCGGTCCAACCTGTCCATGTCAACCAGATATCCTAACTTAATCTAGTCCCCTTTGCCAGCACTTGACTCATATCCCTCTAAACCCTTACTATTCATATACCCAGCCAGATAACTTTTAAATGCTGTAATTATATCACCTTCCACTACTTCCTCTGGCAGCTCATTCCATATACGCACCACCCTCTGCGTGGAAACGTTGCCCCTCAGGTATCTTTGTGGTCTCACCCTAAACCTATGCCTTCTAGTTGTGAATCTCACCCCAACACTGAGGAAAAGACTTAAACATTGAGCAGCCACACAAATGCAAAAGCAATCAAATATCGAGCCACATGGGGGAGAAAAAAATTATGGCTGTACCCTTTTTGTTAGCCTATAGGCATTTGGAAACTTAAAATCTGTCAATAACACCAGCATTCCTACAGAGCATATTGAGGAAAAGACATAAAAACATTGAGCAGCCAGACAAATGCAAAAGCAATCAAATATTGAGCCACATGGAAAAAAATGGCTCTCCCCTTTTTGTTCTCCCATAGGAATTTGGACACTTAAGTTCTGTCAATAACACCAGCATTGCTACAGTGCATATTGTGTACACTCCTCAGTGTCAACAAGCAGGCACATGTTTGCCAGTGTCACCAAAACATTGGGCGTGTTCCTCGCTGTCAGCAGAATAGGGGTGAGTCCTACGTTTGATGGACAAATAAGGAGCACTGGAGGACCGGAGGGAGAATTGTCCTCCTGCCATTCGGAGCTCCCCTATTGGTGAATGTGGAAGCTGGACCATGAGGTTCTGAAGCTCCTGCTTCTCCTCTCTCTGAATGAAGATTGAGCTTGACCTCAGACTGCAACTCCTTTCCTCTGTCCAACATCTGAGAGTACGGCACTCTCTTTTCTCACCCCCATTTCCATTTACACTTCATTCTGAGGTTCAGTTGTTGACTTGGAGCAACTGAAAGGAATGGGAGTGAATCCAGCGAGGGGACAGACTCTGGAAAAGTTAGTCCAGGCCTTTGTTCTCAATTGGCAAAATAGACAGGCAGGAGACTGAAAGAATGTAGCAAGCCAGGCAGTAGTAGGAGGTGGAGAAGTCGAGGTATCTGGTGTAACTCTTGTTCAGGACTGGGGGGTGGGTATAGGGAGAGCTGTGGAACAAGGGTGTGCTGGGGCAGGGTATTGAAGTGTGGATAGGTGGAGACAGGTAGAGGGTACAATAGACAATAGGTGCAGGAGTAGGCTATTCTGCCCTTCGAACCAGCACCACCATTCATTGTGATAATGGCTGATCATCCTCAATCAGTATCCTGTTGCTGCCTTATCCCCACAACCTGGTACGACCTGGTTGGTGAATGGGAGGAAGGAATCTAGTTGGCAGGGAAGAGTGGAAGGGGCTGGGAAGTGAGTTGGGGGATGGGATGGGAGATTATTTGAAATTGGAGAACTCAGTGTTGAGTCCTCCAGGCTGTTGACTGCTCAGACAGAAGATGAGGTTTTGTTCCTCCAATTTGTGGTTTGGTTTGTTGTGGTAATGGAGGAAGCCAAAGATAGTCATGTCAGAAGGGGAGTGGGAAGGGGCATTAAAATGGGTGGAGACTGGGAAGTCCGCTCAGCCTCTGCGATGCTCAGCAAACCGTTCCCCGAGTTTACACTCTGTTTTCCCGATGTAGAGAAGACCACAATTGGCAAAGCACAGCAGGTCAAGCAGCAGTAGGACAGTCGAAGTTTTGGGCATGAGCCCTTCATCAGGAATGATGTGTGGATGTTCAGAGGGGTATTAGTGTCCTTCTGTGCCAGTTGTCAGACAGGTGCAGCAGGTACTGAGCAAGGCAAGTGGTGTATTAGCAAGAGGAATTCTGATCGGAAGTGGGAATGTCTTCCTACAGTTAGGGGGTCATTGAATATATTCAAGGCTGAGTTCATCTGATTTTTATGTGAATGTTTATGGGGAAGGCAAGAAAATGGTTTTAAGACCAGTATAGAACCGAGTTACAGAGCCATACGGCACAGAAACAGACCCTTCAGTCCAACTAGTCCATGCTGACTATGTTCTCAAACTAAACCAGTCCCACCTGCCAGTATTTTGGCCCATATCCCTCCAATCCTTTCCTATTCATGAACTTATCCAAATGTCTTTTAAACGTTGTTACTGTACCTGCATCCACCACTTCCTCTAGACATTTAGTCTGCATGTGAACCACTCTGTATAAAAAAAATTGTGGCCTTCAAGTCTTTTTAAAATCTCTTTCTCCTGTCACCATCAAAATTTGCTCCCTAATCTTGAAACCCCAACCCTAGGGGAAGGATACCCGTCGTTCACCTCATCTCTCCCCTCATGATTTTGTAAACCCTGATAAGGTCACCTCTCCACCTCCTATGTGCCAGTGAAAAAGTCTCAGCCCATCCACCTAGATGCAGGTAGATCCATATCCAGTCATGATCTGTTCAACGCTGGTCCCAATTCTCTCTCTCGGTGAATTGGCCATTCTCTCTAACGAAACCAGCTACTCAGTCACTGCTCCATCTGATACACAACATTGGAAACTTAGTGCAGGAGGCTGCAAGAAATGAGCAGCTTTAAAACAAAAACCGCTTGGAGCTCTCAGCTTTCAATGAGAGCCTGAATCCGGCAGAATGTTCAGGTTACCTTTATTACGTCCCAACATTGTTACAGCTTCAGATCCCCCCAGCAAAAAGGCAGAGAAAGAGTAGCTGTTTGTTAGACAGCTCAACAACAGGGGGAGGAGCAAGGGGCGGAGCAAGGCCAACAGCAGGCCCCCGCACTACGCCTACGTTACCTTGCACAGTTTACAAAAATCCCTTCCCGTTCAGAGACTCCCCACAGTGTGGGAACAGGCTACTCAGCCCAAAGACTACACACCGATCCTCCGAAGGGTAAACCCACCCACACAATTCCCCTACCCCTATTGCATAACATTTACCCCTGACTAATGCACCTACCCTGCACATCCCTGTGCACAATATCCCAACCCAATCTAGTCCCACCTGCCAGCTCGGGGCCCATATCCCTCCAGTTGCCTTTTAAATGTTGTAATTGTACCAGCCTCCACCACTTCCTCTGGCAGCTCATTCCATACACGTACCACCCTCTAAGTGAAAAGGTTGCCTCTTAGGTCTCTTTCATATCTTTCCCCTCTCACTGTAAACCTATGCCCTCTAGTTCTGGACTTTCCCACCCCAGGGAAAATACTTTTTCTATCTATCCTATCCATGCCCCTCATGATTTTATAAACCTCTATAAGGGTACCCCTCAGCCTCTGACGCTCCAGGGAAAACAGCCCCAGCCTGTTCTGTCTCTCCCTATAGCTCAAATCTTCCAGTCTTGGCAACATCCTTGTAAATCTTTTCTGAACCCTTAAGTTTCACAACATCTTTCTGATAGGAAGGAAACCAGAATTGTACTATTCCAACTGTACAGCAGTAACATGACCTCCCAACTCCTGTACTCAATATTCTGACCAATAAAGGAAAGCATACAAAACACCATCTTCACTATCCTGTCAACCTGCAACTCCACTTTCAAGGAGCTATGAACTTGCACTCCAAGGTCTCTTTGTTCAGCAACACCCCCTAGGACCTTACCATTAAGTGTATAAGTCCTGCTAAGATTTGCTTTCCCAAAATGCAGCACCTCACATTTATCTAAATTAAATTCCATTTGCCACTTCTCAGCCCATTGGCCCATCTGATCAAGATCCCATTGTAATCTGAGGTAACCTCCTTCGCTGTCCACTACACCTCCAATTTTGGTGTCATCAGCAAACTTGCTTACTATTCCACTTATGCTCACATCCAAAAAGTAGTGGACCTATTATCTATTTTCAAAGTGGAATTTACAATATATTACATGTATTGACTGCCTGCAGATTGTGCAGTCTTTCAGCAAAGTAGAATGTTTAGGGTGTAGGTTTGATATCCAGACGTTTCATTACCTGGCTAGGGAACATCAGTGGTGACCTCCAAGTGAAGCGAAGCTGTTGTCTCCTACTTTCTACTTTTGTTTGTCCTCGATGGGGTTCCTAAGATTTGTGGTGATATCAAAGTTACGAAGAGAGATACATAATTTATTTAACCAAATACAATGGCAGTGCAGAGAATTTCAGAAAAGTGCAATAAATATTTATTTTTTACCCCTTATTCAAATCATTCAAGAATTTCAAATTGAATCTGAGCTAACTTGAGAGCAAATGACAACATTTGTTTGTTAATAGACTCACCATAGATAAAAGTGATCTTTCATAATTTAAGTCATAATGTTTAATCCCAAACGGAGCAATTAAGTGCAAAGTTACTTTCACCATTTAATAAAACACTGCAAATTTTATTTCAGATGAAAATACATTCATTTTATAATTTAGATAAGATCTTTACAAAGGAAATATACTAAACAAAATAGCTTTCCTGGGTATCAATATTGACAACAGTTATGCAGCTATTATTTGGCAATTGACCAACTAATTGAAATAATTTCAGAATAAATGAGCTACTTCATTATTATACATGGAGATATTGCATATCTTGGCTCTCACCCAAGTATTCTCGGAGCTCAAAGCTTTCAATGAGAGTTGAGCCAGGGGGTAAATTCAGGTAACTTTTATTGAGATCCAACTTTGTTACAGCTTCAAACCCCCTCAGCAAAAAGACAGAGAAAAAGTAGCAGCTTTTTAAACAGCTCACGGTCAAAGCGCACACGCTACCCCATCACCCCCCAACCCACCTCACTTCTTTACTTTTGGTCACCACCAAGTTGTCTCTTTGTAATTGGATCCTTGGTACAGCCTTAACCCAGAGGAAGTGTTGCCTCACTCAGCAATTTCAACCCATACCCTGTATCGCACCATCTGCACTGGGATTCAAACCCGGGAGCCCCTGGAACTGGGTTGATAGTCCAGTTGATACTGCCACTCAGCCATCGCGCCTTCAATCCCCCTGCGATGGTAAATGAACTCGCTGGTGCCTCCGGAGATTGGTAGAGCTGGTGAAGCCCTTCCCGCACAGGGGGCAGCTGAAGGGCCTTTCTCCTGTGTGGATCCGCTGGTGGGTCAGCAGGTTGGAGGCCTGGGTAAATCTCTTCCCGCACTCGGGACACATGAAGGGCCTCTTCCCCCATGTGGACCCGCTGGTGTCTCAGCAGGGTGGAGGAATAGCTGAAGGGCGTCTCCCCAGTGGGATCCACTGGTGGGTTAGCAGGGTGGAGGAAGTGCTGAAGCCCTTCCCGCAGACGGGACAGGGGAACGGGCTCTCCCCAGTGTGACTGCACCTCCAGGACATATGGGACACGGAAGCTTTTCCCACAGTCGCCACACTTCCACCGTTTCTCCACTGGGCTGAATTCCTCGGGTTTCTCCACGGCTGAAGCTTCAGTTACACACAAATGCGTGTGGAGCCCCTCCCCACCGTGAATTCCTCTTCCCAGGCCGTATAACTGTTTCAGGCTCCACACACACTGCGCTGTAACAGTAGGGTCTCTCATCCAGTCCCACTGATGCTGAAAATGTACTCAAACAGGAACCAAAACGCTTTGCTCCTTCTCACAGAATCATAGTTGAAAACCGTTGCGGTCCCGATGGATTGAGTGACTGTTAGACGTTGACGTCAAAGTGAGGACTGCAGACGCTGGAGAGTCAGTGTTGAAAAGTGTGGCGCTGAAAAAGCACAACAGGTCAGGCAGCATCAGAGGAGCAGGAAAGTCAATGTTTCGGGCATAAGCCCTTCCTCTGTTGATTTTGAAGCTTCAGTCTTCAGATCTTCAAATACACTGTTAAAAACAGATTACAAAAGTCATCACTATCAGTGCAGGGTAGAAATTCAGAACAAGCAATTCTACTTTGTGAGATATTCTTTTCTTTTGTTGTTCTACAAAATTGAAAGCACCATCCCACTCTCCCTTCCCCTCTGTTCTCACTCCGCTCTAACTAATTCCCCTGCAGGTGCTGATTCAGGATCTTGCAGGGGCAGAAAAGCAAAAACATCAAGACTGACATCTCTCTGAATTTTGGATACCTCCACCTGAAAGTTAATATCTTTCACAACACTGGGATACTGCTGAGAGTGAGCAAGTCTGATTTTTGTGAAGCAAAATAAAAGTGTGTCAATTCAGGGTGAACCTGCAATGCAGCTTCTTGAGGAAGAACCAGACACAAAATGGTTAACGACCCCGGGAAGGTGGGAGCAAAATGAGACATCAAGGCATTAACACCAATACACTTCAGTCAAACTCTTCTGCTTCCCAGTCAGGGCAAAACATGCTCTGGAAGTCCAGTCTTCACAACCACACTTCTGCTTTCACTGAAGACAATTAGAGTCACACAGCAAGGAAACAGACCCGTTGGCCCAACCTGCCCAGATATCCTAAATTAATCTAGTCACATTTGCCATCACTTGGCCTCTATATGGGCCAGATGCTGGCAGCTGGGACTAAATTGGGTTGGCTATCTTGTCAGCAAGGACGAGTTGGACCGAAGGGTTTGTTTCTGTGCTGTACATCTCTATGACTCCAGTTTACCATCACTTGGCTTTGACCCATCTGAACCCTTCAAATTCAGATGCCCATCCAGGAGCCTATTAACTTGTCATCACATCAGCACCCATCACTTCCTCTGGCAGCTCATGCCATCGCTCAAGCGACACCACATTGAAAGCGTCTGGTCTGGTGCACCAGATGACATCAGAATAATCTCAGATCGTTCCAGATCGCATCGATACTCAGTCAGTGGCTTTCCCGATCAGGATGTTGTATGTGATCAAGAAGGTCAGTGGGTAGGCAATCCCCAACCTCTTAGTTCAAGTATCTCTATGAGAATTCCCTTGCTGGAGGGTCCCTTGGAGACACTTCAACTGGACTTCATTGAGTTGTAGAAATGTCAGTGCTATAAATATGTTTTGCTTATTGTTGATGTCTTTTCTAAGTGGATTGAAGCCTACCCTCCTCCTAACGCTACTGCTGAGACTGTGGTGAAGATTTTGTTTAAGGAAATAATTCCCCGCTTCAGTATACCTGCGTGCATTAGCTCGGACAATGGACCACACTTTGTAGGTAATATTAACGGAGAACTCTGCCAGCTTTGTATTTGTCGGCAACTGCATGGTGCTTATCATCCTCAGGCGGCCGGCCTTGTTCAATGTTTTAACCAGACTCAAGACTAAACTTGTCAAATTAATGGTAAAGTCTGGCCTGTCCTGGTTATGCTAATCCCTGTGGCTTTATTCCAGATGCAATCTGTGTCTGCGGGCAAGACACGACTGTCTCCAGTTGAGAGTCTCTCTGGTCACCCTCTCCGTACCCCTTGGAACGATTCGGCTCCCTTCTCAGTCCACTTCCACCACGTGACCAAAGCAATCATTGGTTATGTTCTTGCTCTAACTAGTGTTATGCGTGCCTTTTACTCCCAGGAGCGTGCGGCCTACAGCGATGTTCCCTCCCTTTCAGCCTCATCACGGGTAGAGCCTGGTTCGTTGGTGCTTCTCAAGAACTGGACTCGCAAAGGTCTCCAACCTCGTTGGGATGGCCCCTTCCAGGTTTTACTCCCAACCCCTACAGCGGTCAAAGTCGCTGGGTGCTCAGCTTGGGTCCAACTGCACCATTGTAAATTGATTGACCACACCAATCAAAAGAGGTGAAGAGGAGGAGAGAATACTGGAATCCCAACAAAAGGAGTGGAACCTGTCCAGTTTGGTTTTTGAATTTTGCTGTTGTTCTAATGTTAATCTTATTACAGATACTTGAAGTAAGAGGAGGGACATGTGGGGGATCGCTTATCTCCTCAGCTTTCTGATCACGTACAACATCCTGATGGGGAAAGCCACTAAGTATGGATGCGACCAGGAATGATCAGAGATTATCCACCACCCATGCTGAGGAGATGTCGTCCAGTGCACCGGACCAGATGCCTTTGATGTATGGAACATGATGAAGATTGATTATTGCAATGGACTCTTACATCAGAAAGACCAGATGGTCCATCTGGACAGTAGAAATCAGTGGGAGGTACCATGTCGTTACCGAACATGTCTTTTTGATTTTACCTGCAGACACAAGCCTAGTGAGGATAAAAATGATCAACCCTGTTAGTATGGTAAATATTTTAAGGGCGCCCAGGAACTCCATTCCTTTTTGCAGGGCGGGCTGACTCAAGAAAAGGGAAGCCTGATAGGGGAAACTCCTCAATCCACAAACAACTTATTTATACAGGCCCACAGAATGCTCTTCACCCCAGAGGCAGTAGTATGTTATTCCTCTCTATCGGGAGATGACTTACTTGCCCCGTCCCCAGTCCCGATTCCAATCTATTCATCAGAATTCCTACTGCCGACCCTGCGAAGAGAAATATCACTTTCCAACACCTCCGGTCTGTGTATACAAACAGCTGGTGTAACACTGACTGGGGTACAACAGGCCTTATGCGGCACATGGACCTGGAATGGAACCCTTCCCTTGCGCATTTATAGGCCTTTTCTCTTTTCAGAATCTGATACTGTCACTAAGACCATGTACAATAGAGCTAAGGGAGATCCCAATGGGAACAGCATTCTGAGGACCATTGTCTCCCATACAGTGCGAGTGCTCGAGTCACTTGGCCCATTTTTTACAGCGCTCAAGCAACTCCTCTCGCAAAACGTCGACCCTTTACTCCTGTAGACCTGACCAGACCCCCTTCTGTAACATTTCAGTAACCTATTTTGACAAACTCTCCCTAATATACACCAAACCAGACTATTATTTCTTCAGCTAAGGTAAAGCTACCAATTTCCTTTTCCTTGATGGCAAAGATGTCCCTCATGAGGTCACTATCGGAGCCCTTGTTCCCACAACAGTACCTTGTCCTGGCCAGTGGACAAGTCGATGGAACCTACATCTGAGGAAGATGCAGCGGTCGGTCTCAGCCAACCTTGCTCCAACTGGAAGGATCCCAAGGGACTGGGTGACAATACAGGACACCCGATAGGCTGGGGAATGCAGAGTACCCTGAGGTTGGAACGATCAGAATTGGTATGCCTTAGATTATATACTTGCCCAGGAGGGCGAGGTCTGCACGATTGTCCAAGATAAATGCACTATGGGCATTCCCGATCTCACTGGCAATATTACTGAGATACAAGAAGAGATCCAGGTATTCCTTGACAGAATGACTGAAGGGACCAGTTGGACAAACTGCAGATCGGGCTGATGGTACAATTAGTTTATCAATTTAGCTATGTCTGTTTGTCGGTATTGGTATTCTTAGGTATTTAAATGCTAGGCTTATGAAGTCCCTTAGTGATGTAGATTTGTCCTAGAAGATGTTCCTTTCACGATCTGATGGCTCTTTTCTGCCTCTCAACTTCAATGTGTTCCATTTATACTGGTTTTCAAAGGGAGTTGGCTTATTGGGACTGTTGTGTATATTCAGAACAGCATAACTGAGTCTAGTTGGCAAGGTTGAGTTCTGTAGCGGTTCTTTATTCTGATCTTTGTGTTTCATTGTGTAATTTTGTGAATAAATTTTTGTCTGTTTTGAAATCTAGTAGTCAACCGAGCTAACTTACTCCAGGTAATTTTCACTGTACACTTACCAAATCAAATTGCAAAGTTATGGTCTGGGGCTGCCTGCTTAAGAATGTTTTGAGTGGTCTGGCTTAGTCCATAACACAGCCCCACACTCACACTCAGGGGAGATATAATTGAAAGGCCTAAACAAAGTGGACATTGGGAAGATGTTTCCATTGGTGGGCGAGACCAGACCTGATAGAGACTAGAAAAGTGAAGACCTTTTAGAAGGGAGATGAGGAGAAACTTTTCAGCCAGAGAGTGGTGAATCCGTGGAATTTATTGCAACATGAGGCTGTGGAGGCTAGGTCACTGAGGGTATTTAAGATTGAGATAGATAGGTTCTTGAGTATCAAGGGGATCAAGGGTTACAGGGAGGAAGTGGGAGAATGAGGTTGAGAAACTTATCAACCACGGTTGTGTGGTATGAGCAGACCTGATGGGCTGAATGGTCTAATTTCTGTTCTTATGTTTTATGGTCTCTTGCTGTCTTGGACATAGTGTGAGAGAATTGAGAGCAGGCGTCGGCCATTTGGTCTTTTGAGCATGCACCAGCACGGAACAGATCATAACTGGATATGAATATACCTACATCTGAGTAGATAGGCTGGGACTTTTTTCACAGGAGCACAGGAAGTTGAGAAGTTTATAAAACCAAGAGGGGTGTCAATGAGGTGAGTGGCTGGTGCTGTTTCCTTCAGATGGGGGTTTCAAGATTAGGGAGCAAACTTTTAAGGAGAGAGGAGAAAGATTTTAAAAAGACATGAGGAACACCTTTTTTTGAAAGAGTGTGGTTTGTGTGTGGAATCAATGTCCTAAGGAAGTAGTGGATATAGGTACAGTAACAACATTTAAAAGACATTTGGATAAGTACTTGAGTAGGAAAGGTTCAGAGGGATATGGGCCAAACTACATGGGACTAGCTTAGTTTGTGAATATATTCAGCATGGACTAGTTGGACTGAAGTGTCTGTTTCTGAGCTGTATGACTGTGTAACTGTTCTGTACTGGTCTTAAAACCATTATTTTTGCCTTCCCCCATCACCATCCACTTTTTTGTTGTTCAGAAATCAGATGAACGCAGGCTTGAATATATTCAATGGCTGCCTGATCGCAGAAAGACATCCGAATTCTGAACTCTTGCTAATATACCACTTGCCTTGCTGATTGCTTGCTAGCTACACACCTGTCTGACAACTGGCAGTGACTGGTGTGGAAGGATGTTGAGGCCCCTTTGTACATCCACATATCATTCCTGACGAAGGGCTCGTGTCCAAATCACCAACAATCCTGGTCCTCGGATGCTGCCTGACCTTCTGTGCTTTTCCAGCACCACACTTTTCGACTCTAATCTCCAGCATGTGCAGTCCTCACTTTGTCCACATCCCAATTTATCACCACTTAAACAATGCACCTTTTTTCTGCATTTTCTTCCACAGCCAAGGCAAAATCATCACATTGTGGTAATGCGTTTGCCAATGGAGACACAGATCTGAACCAACGCTTGCACGTCTGTTCCCCCAACCCCCGATTCACCCCATTTCCTTTCAGTTGCTGCAAGTCAACAACTGAAGCTCAGAATTTAGAAAAGAAATTGAAAATAGGGTGAGAAAAGAGAGTGCCGTACTCACAGATGTTCGACAAGAGGAAGGAGGTTGCAATCTAGGGTGAAGTTCAATCTTTATTCAGACAGAAGCAACAACGGCAACTTCCGAAGCTCATGTTCCAACTTCCGCATTCAGACAATAGAGGCGCTCTGATTGGCAGGAGGATCAGCCTCCTTCCGGTCCTCCAGTGCTTCCTATTGGTCCATCAAAAGAAGGGCGCGAGCCGTGTGCGCGGACACCGAGCAGCTGGTGTAGTTTTTTTGCTGACTCCGAGGAGCATGCGCAGTGCTCGCTGTCACAGAGACGTTGGAGATCCTGGTAGGTGGTATTACTGACAGATTTGAAGTGTCTAAATGCCAGTAGGAGAAAAAAAGGCTGGGGCCACTTTGTTTTCCCCATCTGTGGCTCGACTTCTTAGCCCTTTTGCATTTGTTCGGCTGCTCAACGTTTGTATATCTTTTCCACAGGGTTGTGGGTCCTAAACGAGAAGGTTTAGGGTAAGTGGGGAAAGATTTGAGTGACCTCGGATTAGAAAGAAAAACAGTGTGAAAGTTAATTGGCCTGAAGAAATGCCCTCTCTTACACCCCAACAAAAATAGATTGTTCACAGCCTATTGATCACTCAGTGGGAAGAATGTCGTGAAACTTGAAAGGATTCAGAAATGACTTATAAGGATGTTGTTAGGTTTGGAACTACAGGGAGAGGCTGAAAAGGCTGGAGCTGTTTTCCCTGGAGTATTGAAGGCTGAGGGAGTAGAGTTTTATAAAATCATGAGGGGCATAGATAATATAAATAGACAAGGTATTTCCCCTGGGGTGGGGAGGTCCAGAAGTAGCAGAAGTAGAAGTAGTTTAGGGTGAGGGGGGGGGAACTTAGAAGTGTCCTATGGGGCAACTTGTTTCATGCAGAGAGTGGTGCGTAAATTGAATGAGCTGCCAGAGGAAGTGGTACAATTACAAAATTTATAAGGTATCTGGATGGGGACATGAACAGGAAGGTTTACAGGGATATGGGCAAAGTGCTGGCAAATGAGACTAGGTTAATTTAGGATATCTGGTTGGTCGGGACCGAAGGCTTTGTTTCTGTGCTCTACAATTCTATGATTCTTTTTTGACATAGTCTGAGCCAATTTCACAAGACTAGGAATAGGCCATTCACCCATTATAGCCTGTCCTCACCTGTGGCCTAACTGCACATATTTCAATGCGAGTTTCAAAAGATGTCTGCAGCTTTCTTATAAAATTGAACATGCTTTAATAATGTTTCTGAATATATCATTTTAGCTATTCTTAATTTTAAAAATATGCCATTTCTCAGGTACAGTCATCACCATCCATTCTCGGTTCCTGAATCCTGGCACCAGACAGACACCTATATCATCTGGCTTCCTACTGGCAACTGCAGAGAACGGAAACAATCCCTGACCCAATCAGAAGGCTGTCCTGAGGTGAATGACTGTCTCCCAGAATAAAGTGTCGGGTTAAGATCCCCCCCACCCACCACCACCACCACCGTATCTGCAGCCTGGCTTCCAGCTGAATCTATCTGAGCTGAAGGTCCTCCAGCGTGTGTTTACCCTGGATGATAGCATCCAGAGCCTCCCACCTTCTGCGAGACAAGTGCCACTCTGTCCTCTCCGATGTGGGTTGTGTCACTGCTTAACTGTTTCCAGTGGCTGAGCAGAGGTTGATGGCCAAGTTCAGAACCCACGAGGATAACCTTGGGTGACCCCACTACATCCTACACTCTCTCACACTCACGTAGACCCTCTCTCAGACACTCACAAACCCACCATTGCACACACCCTCTCAGGCTCATACTCCATCATACACACATGCAAAAACACCCTCACATACAAGTCCATGGGATGAATTTGCATTTGCAGGAAACTTTACAATGCTGATAAAACAACGCAGTACTTGCATTCCTAAAAAAATTACAAGTTTTAATGATACTAGCTACTCATTCACTGCTCTACCTGATACATAACATTGGAAACTTAGGGCAGGAGGCTGAAAGAAATGAGCAGCTTTAAAACAAAAAACCATCTGGAGCTCAAAGCTTTCAATGAGAGTCTGAGCCCAGCGGTAAGTTCAGGTAATCTTTATTGTGACCCAACTTTGTTACAGCTTCAGATCCCCCCCAGCAAAAAGATGTAGAGAAAGTAGCTGCTTTTTAAACAGCACAAGGTCAAAGTGCACACACTCCCCCTCCCCCCACCCCACCTCACTTTCTTTCCTATCGGTCAGCAAAGAGTTGTCCCTTTGTAATTGGATCCTCGGTACAGCCTTAACGTGTGGGGCCGGGAACGGGGGGAGTGGGAAGTGAAACAGACTGCTGTGAGTCTGGAGTCACGAGTAGGCCAGACCGGGTAAAGGATGCAGCTGGGACTATTGAGTGAATCCTTTCCCACAACGGCAGTTTCCTTCCCTAAAACCGGCGTGAGTGAATCAGATTGGAGTTTTCTCTCTCCTCCCCTCCCCTCCTCTCCCACTGATCATGAAAATGTACTGAAATAGGAACCAAAATGCTTTGCTCCTTCTCACAGAATTGTAATCAAAAATCGTGGCTGTTCCAATCGATTGAGTGACTGTCAGATATTGACGTGAAAGTGAGGACCGCAGACGTGGGAGAGTCAGTGTTGAAAAGTGCGGCGCTGGAAAAGCACAGCAGGTCAGGCAGCATCCAAGGAGCAGGAGAGTCAACATTTCGGGCATAAGGTCCTCATCTGTTCATTTTGAAACTTCTGTCTTCGGATCTTCAAATACTCTGGAAAAAGAAATTACAAAAGTCAACACTGTCAGTGCAGGGTAGAAATTCAGAACAAGGTATTCTACCTTCTGTGGAGCATTCTTTTCTTTTGTTATTCCACAAAATTGAAAGCAACATCCTCCTCTCTTTGTTTCTCTCTCTCTCCACTCCCCCTCCCCGTTCTCACTCCGCTCTAAGTAATTCTTCTGAAGGTGCTGATTCAAGATCAGAACAGTAAAAACGTCAAGACTTATATATTGGATAACTCCACCTGAAAGTTAACATCTTTCACAACATTGGGATACTGCTGAGAGTGAGCAGGTCTGATTTTGGGAAGCAAAACAAAATGTGTCAATTCAGGATGAATCGGGAATGCATCTTGAGGAGTAACCAGACACATCAAGGTATTAACACAGACACCAGAGAGAAACTGAACAGAAGAGACGTGGCAAACGTTAGTAGAAAGCCAGAGTCATTAGGATATACCGCACAGTAACAGACCTTTTGGTCCAATGTGTCTATGCTGACCAGATATTGTAAAACAATTTAGTCCGATTTGCCAGCACTTGGCCCATATCCCTTGGCCAATCCACCCTACCTTGCACATCCCTGAACACTATGTGTAAGTTAGCACGCCTAACCCACACAAACCTGCACCTACTTGGGCATGATGGGTACTATAACACGGCCAATCCACCCTCACCTGCACATCACTGGGCACTATGCATAATTTAGCATGATCAATGCACCCTAACCTGGGCACAGTTAAAAATCGCGGGTTATAGTCCAACAGGTTTATTTGGAAGAACAATCGTTCGGAGCACTGCTCCTTCATCAGGTGGTTGTGGAGAATAAGACCATAAGGCACAGAATTTATGGAAAGACATTTGTGGCCTGCCACTGAAATGATATATTGAACAAATCGGGATTGTTCAGTCTTTCATCTTTTAGAATGGATTGCAGGTATCATTAATATGGAAATCCCAGAACTTCCTGTAAGGCACCCTCTCAAGATAACATAAGGCTTTACAACAAAAGGTGGCATCTCAGCTCAGACATTGCATTAAAGGTATGAGGTCAGAGTTTGCCTGTATCTCAGTCTTGACTCAGACTGTTTCTATTTCCAAAGCAGGAATTTATAAAATATTATCTGGATTGACTGCCTGCATGAAGTGCCGAGTCTCATCCACCAGCTGAAATGACTGGATAGTGAGGGCTTGATCCCCACAGTGCAATGAATTCCCACTTTCCACCAAAATCCCAAATGTCCACACTCACTCAGTTGCTCTCTCATAAATCAAATATTTCATTGTAACTTCTTCTGCTCCCAGCCTCCAGTCTTCACAACCACACTTGTGCTTTCACCGAAGACAATTAGTCATACAGCACGGAAACAGACCCTTTGGTCAAACTCGTCTGTGCCAAACAGATATCCGAAATTAATCTAGTCCCATTTGCCAGCATGTGGCTCTTATGGTTCTATACCATTCCTATTCATGTACCCAGCCAGAGGCATTTTAAATATAATTGTACCAGCCTCACCACTTCCTCTGGCAGCTCATTCCATACATCCACAACCCTCTGCGTGAAAAAGTTGCCCCTCAGGGCCCTTTTAAATCATTCCCCTCTCACCTCAAACATATGCCCTGTAGTTTTGGACTCTCCTACCTTGGGGAAAAGACCTTGGATATTCACCCTATCCATGCCCGTTATAAACCTCTATAAGGCTGCCCCTCAGCTTCCGATGCTCCAGGGAAAATATCCTGGATCTACTCAGCCTTTCCCTGTAGTTCAAACCCTCCAAGTTTAGCAACATCCTCGCAAATCTTTTCCGATCCCTCTCAAAGTTTCAGAAGTTCTTTCCGAAAGCAGGGAGACCAGAACTGGATGCACTATTCCAAAAGTCGCCTTACCAATGGACAGCCACAACATGATCTCCCAATGCCTATACACAATGCTCTGACCAATAAAGGAAAGCATACCAAACACATTCTTCACTATCCTGTCTACCTGCAACTCCACTTTCAAGGAGCTATGAACCTGCACTCCAAGTTCACTTTGTTCTGCAACACTCCCCTTCACTGTACCAGTCCTGCCTGCATTGCTTGACCAAAATGCAAAACCTCACATTTCTCTAAATTAAACTCCATCTGCCACTCCTTGGCCCATTAGTCCATCCGATCAATTCTAATTTCTAGTGAATTCTGCTTCCTCTCTTACTCTCTAGAAGCTGAAAATCTCCATCCCACACACTCTTCCTCGCTTCTCACTTTGTAGAACCTAATCCCTGCTGTATCTCATCGTGAAGGGTCTGGTTCATGCTGTTTAACAGGCCCACACTCAGGGGAGATCTAATTGAAACATAGAGAATACTGAACGACCTGGACAGAGTGGACGTTGGGAAGATCTATCCATTGGGAGGAGAGACTAGGGCTCGAGGCACAGTCTGAGAGTAAAGGGAAGACCCTTTACGTTGGAGATAAGGAGAAACATCTTCAGCCAGAGAGTAATGAATCTATGGAATTAACTGCCACAGAAAGCTGTGGAGGCCAGGTCACTGAGGATATTTAAGACTGAGATAGATAGGTTCTTGAGTATCAAGGGGATCGAGGGTTACGGGGAAAAAGCAGGAGAACGTGGATAAGAAACTTAACAGCCACGATTGAATGGTATGAGCAAACCCAATGGGCTGAATGGCCTAATTGCTGCTCCTATATCTGATGGTCTCTTGCTGTCCTGGACACAAACTGCATGAATCCAAGTAAGAGTCTGTTAATCCATTTTTTAAGATTAGAATCAGTCTAACCATTGTGGTACAGACAGCCTCACACAGGGAAACTCACACCTTCAATACATTATCTGAGACGACATGACACCAATTGGGAATGTAACGTTTAAAAATGGTTTTGCTATTTACATATGAAAGAACTGAAACCAACATGGTTATTCTAAAAGAGGAGAGACTTAACAATAACCCAGGTCTTTTTCAATATATAATTTCAGTTACATCCCACTGTAAACTTTTGCTATAAATTCAATGTCTTACAACCTTATTCTTCACAACCACCTGATGAAGGAGCAGCAGTCTGAAAGCTAGTGATTCCAAATAAACCTGTTGGACCATAATCCTGTGTTGTTGATTTTTAACTTTGGACACAGAGCGTGAGAATTGGGAGCAGGAGTTGGCCATTTGGTCTTTGGAGCCTGAATCAGCATTGAACAGACCATAATTGGATATGAATCTTCCTACATCTCGGTGGATAGGCTGGGACTTTCTTCACTGGAGCACAGGAGGTTGAGAAGTGACCTTATAGGAGGTTTATAAAATCATGAGAAGTATATATGAGGTGAATGGCAGGTGTCATTTCCCTCAGGTGGGGGTTTCAGGATTAGGCAACAAATTTTGAAAGGAGAGAGGAGAAAGGTTTTGAAAAGACTTGAGGCAGCTTTTTTTAAAATACGGTAGTTCATGTGTGGAATGAATGTCCAGAGGAAGTGACGTTACTTTCAAAAGACATTTGGTTAATTACATGAATAGGAAAGGTTCGGAGGGATATGGGCCAAACACTGGCAGGTGGGACTAGATTAGTTTGTGAATATATTCAACATGGACTAGTTGGATTGAATGGTCTGTTTCTTTGCTGTATGACTCTGTAACTGTTCTGTACTTGTCTTAAAAAGATTTTCTTGCTTTCTCCCATAAACATCCACTTTATTGTTGCTCAAAACTCAGATGAACTCAGCCTTGAATATATTCAATGACCCCTAACTGCAGGAAGACATCCACAATTCTGAACTCAATTCCTCTTGTTAATATACCACTTGCTTTGCTGATTGCTTGCTGCAACTGTCTGTCAACTGGCAGTGACTGGTGTAGAAAGACACTGAACCCCCGTTCTACATCCACATATCATTCCCTATTCCCTTTTGCCTGAAACATCAACTGTCCTGCCCCTCAGATGCTGTCTGACCTGCTGTGCTTTTCCAGCACCACACTTACTGACTCTAATCACTCGTATCTGCAGATCTCACATTCTCCACATCTCAGTATATCACCATTTAAATAATACACTTCCTTTCTGCTCTTTTTCACAACTTCACATTGTTGTACTCTTTTTCTCATGTTTCCAATTGTGGTCTTCTCTACATTGGGGAGACTGAGCATACACTTGGGAACGGTTTGCTGAGCATTGCAGGCAGGTCCACAGTCACTACCCACTTTAATTCCCCTTCCCACTCCCTTTCTGAAAAGACTACCTTAGGCCTTCTCCATTGCCACAATGAACCAAACAGCAAATTGGAGGAACAACACCTCATCTTCCGCCTGGGCAGCCTATAGCCCAGCGGACTCAACATTAAGTTCTCCAGTCTCAAATAACCTCACTTCCCATCTCTTCCTCCCCCCAACAACGACTCCCTTCTCAGCCCCTCCCCCTCATTTCCACTCCTCCTTGTCACTAACCAGATTTATTTCTCCCATTCACCAACCAGGTCAGACCTTTCACGTGTCCCCACTTCACCACCCTGCCCCCAGGACACCCTTTATCTGCACCCATCCCCAATCCTGAAGAAGGGTTACACCTGAAACGTCGACTTCTCCACCTCCTGATGCTACCTGGCTTCTTCTGTTCTTCCAGCCTCCTACCTGTCTATTTTGCCAATTGCGACACAGACGTAGAGCAACGTTTCCAGAGTCTGTCCCCACCCCGATTCACTCCCTTTCCTTTCATTGCTGCAAGTCAACAACTGAACCCCAGAATGAAAAAAAAAATGGAAAAGGTGGTGAGAAAAGAGAGTGCGGTACTCACAGATTTTGGACAGAGGAAGGAGATTGCAGTCTGGGGTGAAGCTCAATCTTCATTCAGAGAAACAGGAGCAGCAGCATCTTCAGAAACTCATGGTCCAACTTCCGCATTCAGACAATGGGGTATCTTTGATTAGCAGGAGGACTAGACTCCTTCCGGTCCTCCAGTACTCCCTATTGGTCACTCAAACGAAGATCGCGCGCCATTTTGTGCGAACTGCGAAGAGCATGCCCAGTATTTTGCTGACACCCGGCGAGCATGCGTACGACGTTGCTGACACCGGCAAACATGCGCTGTATGCTCTATCGGGATACTGGTGTTACTAACAGATTTTAAGTGTCCAAATGCCAATAGGAAAAAAAGGGGTAGAGCCACAATATTTTTTCTCCGTGGTTCGACATTTGATTGTTTTTGCATTTTGTCTCGCTGCTCAACTTTTGTATGTCTTTTCCCCTTGTTGATAGAGTCTCCCCGTGAGCTGACTTTGGGCAGCGCTTTAACCAGTTACACAGACTGAAGAAACATTACACTATTCGCAGGAGGGAGTGACTGTACACGTTTCCTGAGTGTGATCCCAGTTTCAAATTGTTCATCGGAAACACAGAACCAAAAGGACACCAGAACTGCGGAGAATTTGGGGAAATGTGGGGACTGAGGGAAGGGATTCCATTCCCTGGGGGCACTGGAGATTCATCAGCTCAGTCGCAGTGCGGACAGGCCGTTCTTCAAAAAGTTATTACAACATTATTGCCCATCGACAAAAACACATTCACGCTGCCTGATTACCTTGAACTTATACAAGTGCTCTGTCATAATATCTTTGATAATAGCTTTGAACATTTTCCCCATTACATATGTTAAGTTAAATGGTCTCCCTTTTTGAAGAAAGGATTTGTCCAATCTAAAAAAAAAACCACCCCTGAAACTAATGAGGTTTGGAAAATTAAAACCAATACATTAACTCTTACGGGGAGAATGTGGGGAAGTGGAGTTGAAATGCCTATTAGCCATGATTGAATGGCGGAGTGGACTCGATAGGCCGAATGGCCTTACTTCCACTCCTACGTCTTATGGTCTTATTTCACGCCCTAATTTCTCTTTAAGAGTCTAGGATGAATTCCTTCAAATACCCGGGATTTATCAGCTCGGAGTTCCAACAGTTTACTCAGTACTAGTTCCCTGGGGATTGTAATTTTCTTCAGTTCCTCCCTCCCTTTCAATTCCTGGTTTACAGCTAGTTCTAGGGTGTTACTTGTATCCTCTCAAGTGAAGTCAGATTCAAACTCTTTTCAATTCATCTGCCATCTCTTTATCCTCTGTTACTAAATCCCCAGACTCATTTTCTGCAGAACCAACACTTATTTTGTTAACTATTTTTAAGATAAGCTGACAAAACTTTCCACCCTTTTTTTATAATTTCTTTAGCTAACTTTCTAACCCTAAATTGCCGTGCTAGTGCCTGCATTATTTCTGATATTTTGCCATAGCTCTCAACTCTAGTATCAACTTGTCTGCGTATTCTATTGAACTAACCTTGATTAAGTGTTGCAAAACACACAAGGGCAAATCTTTCCTCTCCAGAAAGTCTTAGTACTTAACACGATAAAATTCACTTTGAAATATTGTTCATCCAAATTTTACCAAGCACATACTACAGATTCAACATCCCACAAAGACACCCAGTTTTGTTATGATCTTTAATTCTGAAGAGAAATTTGAATACCCAGTGATTAACTGGAAGAACTCTTCATTAAGATTTCACATTTTTAAACAAATAAAAATTACCAATTAACTGGTGTAACTTAGCAGAATGGGATGTATGGCCTTAAATTGTAAATCTAGTTTTCTTTACATCCCTGCAAGAGTTCCCACGAATCTTTACAAGAGTCTTGACAGTTCATTCACTTGCTGGGAATAGTCCAAGGGATACAACATCTCTGGAGGATTCACTTAAATCCTTCTCACGATTCCAAGTATTCCTGGTAATTGTATGTGGGAAAAGATCTGCCACCCTGGCAACCCACAATAGGCCCACAAAAGCAAAATTGGCCAAACTGTACCAAAACACCCAGAATGCCTTAGCAGGGACCAAGCAGGCTGACAAGTGAAACTCGACAGCACTTGCAGACAAGGGAATACCTGTACACCTCAAGTACCCACTAACAATGACAGAATACCACAGCTATCCCAAAGCCCTGAGGGCAGTTTCACAACCCAGCAATACCAAAGCCACACAAAGGACAGGTCAGACAGAGAGGCACCAGCAAGAGCATTGCTCCCAGAACAGGACAATGGAAGCACCTCACCGTTTCAGAGGAGACATTAGCACCTACGCAAACAGACACACGCGCTCTCATGCACACACACTCTCTCATGCATGCACACACAGGTCTATGGGGTGAATTTGCATTTGCATTTGCAGATACATTCAATTTTGATCAAAAAGCACACAACCTGCAGGCAGTTGATACATGTAATATTTGTAAATTCCTCCTTTGGAAATAGAACCAGTCTGATTCAAGATTGGGATACAGACAGACTCGAACCTCACACATTTCATTGTTGTCTGAACTGAGATGAAACCTATTTATATAAAACCTTAAGTCATCTCGAGAATCTGACTTCAAAGACTTTCTGGGATTTACACATTAATGAACTAAAATTTGCAACCTATTCTAAAAGACAAAAGACTTCACAACAATCTAGGTTTGTTCAATATATCCGATCAGTTGCACTATACTGTGATCTTTTGCTATAAATTCTGTCTTATGATCCTGCTCCACAGCTTCCTGATGAAGGAGCAGCGCTCCGAAAGCTAGTGGTTCCAAATAAACCATGATAACCTGATGTGTGATTTTTGAACTTGATCCAACCCAGTCCATCTCTGGCTCCTCCATATCATTTCGAGTGAAGGCAGCCCCCACCTCCCGGTGCTGCCAGGAAACTTTACAATGCTGAGGGAATGGTGCAGGACCTGCACTCATGGAAAATTTACAATTTCTAACGATACTAGCTACTCATTCACTGCTCCATCTGATACATGACATTGGAAACTTCGTGCAGGAAGATGAAAGAAATGAGCAGCTTTAACACAAAAACCTCTTGGAGCTCAAAGCTTTCAATGAAAGTCTGAGCCCGGCAGTAAGTTCCGGAAACTTTATCAAGACCCAACTTTATTACAGCTTCAGATCCCCAGAGCAAAAAGGCGTAGAAAAAGTAGCTTCTTTCTAAAAAAACAGCTCAAGGTCAAAGAGTACACAGTCCTCCCACCCCCAACTTTCTTTACTATTAGTCAGCACCAAGTTATCCCTTTGGAATTGGATCCTTGGTACAGCCTTAACCCGGAGGAAGTATTGCCTCACTCAGCAATTTCAACCCAGACCCTGTATCCAAGTAAGTTTCTCCCTGTTCATTTCCGCAGGTGGGGGAGTCGACCACACTGCTATGGGTCTGGAGTCACATGTAGGCCAGCCCGGGTAAAGGATGGGACGACTGAATGAACCCTTTCCCACATGGCAGTTTCCTTTCCTAAAAAGGACATGAGTGAATCAGATGGGGGTTCTCATGCCCCCGCTCCCAAAAATGGTTTCATCGTTAGATTCCGAACTCCAGACTTCTGACCGACTTCCAATTCCGCCATCTGCCACGACGGGATTCAAACCCAGAGGTCCAGTCAATAATGGGACTCTGCCATTGCTCCTTCAATCCCCCTGCCATGGCATGTGAACTCGCTGGTGCCTCTGCAGGTGGGAAGAGCGGGTGAATCCCTTCCCACACTGAGAGCAGGTGAATGGCCACTCCCCAGTGTGGACCCGCTGGTGGGCCAGCAGGGTGGAGGCTTGTGTAAAGCCCTTCCCACATTCAGGGCAGCTGAAGGGTCTCTCCGCTGTGTGGAACCACTGGTGCTTCAGTCTGTCGGACGAATTGGTGAAGGCTTTCCCGCACTCGGGGCAGGTGAAGGGCCTCTCCCTGGTGTGGACCCGCCGGTGGGTCAGCAAGGTGGAGGCGTGGGTAAAGCCCTTCCCACACTCAGGGCAGCTGAGGGGCTTCTCCCCCGTGTGGACCCACTGGTGCTTTAGCCTGTCGGAGGAATTGCTGAAGGCTTTCCCGCACTCGGGGCAGCTGAAGGGCCTCTCCCCCGTGTGGACCCGCTGGTGCCTCAGCAGGGCTGAGGAATTGCTGAAGGCCTTCCTGCACTCGGTGCAAAGGAACAACCTTTCTCCAGTGTGGACCTGCTGGTGGGTCAGCAGGCTGGAGGCCTGGGTAAAGCCCTTCCCGCATTTGGGACAGCTGAAGGGTCTCTCCCCTGTGTGGACCCGTTGGTGCTTCAGCAGGTCAGGGGAAATGCTGAAGGCCTTACCGCACTCTGCGCAGGGGAATGGCCTCTCCCCGGTGTGAGTGCACCGATGAGTCTCCAGGGCAGACGGGAAATGGAAACTTTTCCCACAGTCACCACACTGACATGGTTTCTCTACGGGACAGGATCCCTCAGGTTTCTCCATGGCCAAAACTTCAGCTGCGCACAAACATGTGTAGAGCCCCTCCCTGCCATGAATTCCTCTTTCCAGGTCATACAACTATTTCTGGCTCCACACTCCGTGCACTGCAACCATACGGTCTCTCATCCAGTCCCACTGATTCTGAAAACATATAGAAGCAGGAACCGAAAAGCTTTGCTCCTTCTCACAGAATCACAGTCGAAAATTGTTGTGTTCCCAATGGATTGAGTGACTGTCAGACATTGACATCAAAGTGAGGACTGCAGACACTGGACACTCAGTGTCGAAAAGTGCGGTGCAGGAAAAGCACAGCAGGTCAGGCAGCTTCCAAAGAGCAGGAGAGTCGATGATTCAAGCATAAGCCCTTCATCTGTTGATTTTGAAACTTCTGTCTTCAGATCTTCAAATACTCTGTAAAAAAAAAATTACAAAAGTCATCACTGTCAGTGCAGGGTAGAAATTCAGAACAAGCAATTCTACTTTCTGCAGAACGTTCTTTTCTTTTGTTATTCCACAAAATTGAAAGCATCATCCCACTCTCACTCTCACTCCCCCTCTGTTCTCACTCCACTCTAATTCTCCTGAAGGTGCTGATTCAGGATCTTACAGGGGCAGAAAAGCAAAAATGTCAAGACTGACATCTCTCTGAATTTTGGATAGCTCCACCTGAAAGTTAGTTTCTTTCCCAACACTGGAATACTGCTGAGAGTGAGCAGGTCTGAGTTTGGGAAGCAAAAACTGTCAATTCAGGGTGAACCTGCAATGCAGCTTCTTGACGAACAATGAGACACGAAATGGTTAACGTCCCCAGGAAGGGGGAGAAAACAAGACATCAAGGTATTGACACCGACACCAGAGAGAAAGTGAACATGCCGACCAGATATCCAGAATCAATCTAGGCCTATTTGCCAGCACTTGGCCTATACTCCTTTAACCCCTTCCTATTCATATACCCATCCAGATGCCTTTTAAATGTTGTGATTGTACCAGCCCCCACCACTTCCTCTCGCAGCTTGTTCCTTACACACACCACCCTCTGAATGAAAAAGTTGCCCCTTATATCCCTTTTAAACCTTCCCTTCCCCACCCCACCCTTAACCTATTACCCTTACATTCTGGAGTATCCCATCTCAAGGAAAAGACCTTGACTATTTACCCTATCCATGCCTCTCATGATTTTATCAACTTCAGCCTCCAGCGCGCAAGGGGAAACAGCCCCAGTCTGCTTGGCCTCTCCCTATCACTCAAACCCTCCAACCCTGGCAACACCCTTGTATATCCTTTCTGAACCCTTTCAAGTTTCACAACATCCTTCTGATAGGACTGAGACCAGAACAGCACACAACATTCCAAAAGTGGCTATGGTTCTGCTGAACAATGGCAATTTAATTCCAAAATATTAATTTCTTCATGAGAAGGGAATAATTGGCATTTAGCTGTAAGAGGTCTCTTGCAGAAGAGTGAAGAACCAAGGGAGAGAACTTTCCATTAAAATGGAGAGGAACAGAGGTGATTCTGAGACTGGGGACTTAAATCGAAAGCAAGGAAATTACAACGGCAGAGGCACAAACAGGCCACAACAAATGAGGAACATTATTGAAAGAAATGACAAACATTTATAGAGCACCTGGAGGAACTGCAACAGTTGGCCATTCCTGTCTGAAAAAATAAAACACAGAAGGTGGCACAGCCACGGCTAACACGGGACATGATGGATAGGACGAGATCCAAAGGAGTGGCGTACAAATTGGCTAAAAATAAAGTACCAGATCTGAAGACTGGGAGCAGTTCAGGTTTCAACAAAAGGATTGATCAAAAGGGGAAAATAGGTATGTGAAGACAAAAAAAAATTAGAGAAAACAATAACAACTAGAACAGGCAAAGTTCTCATGTGGAACAAAGAGATGGCAGACCAATTAACCACATATGTTGCTTCTATCATCACAAAGGAGGACACAGGTAACATCCCCAAAATGTTGGGGAACACATGGTCCACTGAGAGCAGAACTGAAGGAAATGAGTAGTTGTGGGGAAATGGTGTTGGGGCAATTGATAGGATTAAAAGTTTACAAATCCCGGCAAATCTTGAGCTGATCTTAGCAGAACTATTTAATGGTAAGGTCCTATGGAGTGTTGCTGAACAAAGTGACCTTGGAGTGCAGGTTCAAAGCTCCTTGAAAGTAGTGTTGCAGATAGATAGGATAGTGAAGAATGTGTTTGGTATGCTTTCCTTTATCAGTCAGAATATTGATACAGGAGTTGGGAGGTCATGTTGCAGGTGTACATGACATTGGTTCGGTCACTTTTGGAATATTGCATGCAATTCTGGTCTCCTTCCTATCAGAAGGATGTATGAACCTTGAAAGGGTTCAGAAAAGATTTACAAGGATGATGCCAATGTTGAGGGATTTGAGCTAGAGGGAGAAGTTAAACAGTCTGGTGGTTTTCTGCGGAGAGTCGAACACTGAGGGGTGACTTTATAAAGGTTTATAAAATGATGAGGTGCACGGATAGAATAAATAGACAAAGTCTTCTCTCTGGGGTGGGGGAGTCGATAACGACAGAACATTGGTTTAGGATGAGAGGGGAAAGATTTAAAGGAGAACTAAGGGGCAACTTTTTCATGCAGAGAGTGGTAAGTGTATGGAATGAGCTGCCGGAGGAAGTGGAGGATGCTAGTGTAATTCCAACATTTAAAAGGCATCTGGATGGGTATATGAATAGGAAGGGTTTGGAGGGATATGGGACGGTGCTGGCTCAAGTTAACCCTCCTCCTGTATTGAATTTCACATCTATCTTCATCATGTCTTTCCTCCACTCCTGGCGTTCTCTTTTCCCAGTCTACAAACTGAAAATAACATCAACACATCAATGCTCTCCTGGCCACTGCGATCTTGGAAGTACCCAGCGCCACAAATGATCAGATTCATTCACCTCAAATTCACAGTCCGCCTTCGTGTCATTCTAGATCTCTCTCTCTCTCCCTTTTCCTGTCTTAAGGCCACACAGACCAAGCTCAGGGACAGGTCTCTGAGTGAAATGAGGAAATTCTAGTTGAATGACACCAACTGTCATTTCTCTCCCGGAAATGACGGCTGATGGTGCCCTCACCAAGATGGCCGCCCGCGCTCCCCGCCCCAAGTCAACATGCGCCTTATCCTTACAATGATGGCGCTCAGTTGCCCGGGCAACACGAGAGCTCCTTCGCCGGTGAAGTGGGCCTGGGGAGGTTTTATTCACGGCCTCAGGCCTCCCCCGAGGAGTTTATAAACTCCCCAGTCTCCCTCCTCCCGCGGTTCCCAATCCTAACCTGTCTCACTGTCTCCTCTCCCCGGGATGTTTCTGAAACCTGTTCCTGTTTTGAAGGATCACTGGACCCGAAACACCTCCTCGATTTCTCTCGACAGGCGCTGCCGGACCTGCTCAGCTTTTCCAGCGATTTCTGTTCTTGTTCCTTCAGCCGCCGGCGCCATTTCGCTCACACTCACCGCACGCATGCGCACTGCCAGGGCCCCATAGAGAGGTTTCTCGATCGCATGGGATCGTGGGAATTGAAGGCGCCATTAATGTCATGAAATCCAGTATCCCATATGCCTTCTTAATTGTCCTATTCATGTGTTAATGAAGTACACGTCAGGGGCAAATCTTTCAGCGATTTTAGATTTATGCATTGAGTGGAACACTACAGGTGTTTAACTCTAAACTCTAGTTCCAAGTCAGTGTCAGTATAATCACTCTTTATCTGTTCTCAAATAAGCACCGAATCAATGCTCTTCATCTGACCCTTCTTAACGTTGATTTTCTTTAGTTTGCAGATTCCAACCCGCTGTTTCAATAATTTATTAAAATCTATTTCTGGTACATGGGCGTCGCTGGCTGGCCAGCATTTGGTTCTTGACAATGTGATGGTGAGCTGCCTTCTTGAACCTTTGCAGTCCACATCCTGGACGGTGACCCACAATGTCTTGAGGGAAGGAATTCCAGGATTTGGACCAGTGACACTGAATGAAAAGTAATACATTTCCAAGTCAAGATTTGAGTTGCTTGGAGGGGTACTTGCAAGAGGTTGTGTTCCCATGTATCTGTTTTCCTGGTCCTTCTAGATGGAAGTGGTTGTTAGTTTGAAAGGCAATTTGTAAGGTGCTTTGGTAATTTTTTGCAGTGCGTCTTGTAGATACTACACACTACTGCTTCTGAACAGTGGATATGGTACCAAGTAAGCAGGCAACATTGACCTGGATGGTATGAAGCGTTTCAAATACAGTTGAAGCTGCAACCCATCCAAGCTAGTGGGGAGTATTCCATTACACTGCTGACTTGTGGCTTTTAGAAATTGGAACACGTTTTGGAGAGTCAGGAGGTGAGTTACTCACTGCAGTATTTCTGGCCTCTGACCTGCTCTTGTAGCCACTGTGTATGTATGGTTCATCTAGTTGAGTTTCTGTTCAATGGTAAACCCCAAGGCTGTTGATCGTGGGGTACTTAGTGACAGTGACATTGTTGATATAACAGGTCCGCGGTCAAATTATCTCTTTTGGGGATGAGTCATTGTGTGACATTTGCATGGCATTCATGTTACTTGCCACTCATCAGCCCATTGGATATGGTTAAGATCTTGTAGCATTTCAAACTGAACTGCTTCAGTTTATGAGGAGTTGTTTATAGTGCTGAACATCTGCAATTGTTGCAACATCTCCACTTCTGAACTTATGATGGAGGAAGGTCATTGATGAAGATGGTTTGGTCTATGAACTCCTGCAGAGTTGTCCTGAAGCCGAGATGACTGACCTCCACAAACCATAGCCATCTTTCCATGTGCTAGGTATGACTTAACAATTAAGACATACAAAACTAATTGAAGGAATAGGTATGACACAACCCTCTTTAGGGTGTCTCCAGTTCAGATTTTTCTGTTCTCGAAACAATCTGATAAATGTTGACATTCGTAGCCTTTTGATCTTGGCAGTTTCCTTTCTCTGTAACATTTGTTTCACATTAGCAAGTTGAATTCTTCTGCATTTTTCAGGAAAATGTTTTACAGAAGGGAACATTCTTAATATCTGTGTAATGTTCCGTGGGAAAACTGTCGATAGTCCACCAGTTGGAGGAAATTTCTCTGAAAAGGTTTGTCAAATGCCCTGCTTCCACAAGGCCCAGTGTTCCCAAAGTTGAAGTACTTTTAACAGCCCTTTTATATTTTCCAGAATTCCCATGATAGGAGACATGTGCCACTTATACCCACCACAAATCTCCTGAAACTGGGTGCACTACAAAAGTCCGGCAGGAAGATTATCAGTAAAAAGGTCTGGTTTCAAATCATAGAGTTATAGATATCTAGAGACACACTGCATGGAAACAGATCCTTTGGTTGAACTCATCCATGCTGACCAGATGTCCCAAGCTGACCCAGTCCCAAGTTCCAGCATTTGGCCCATATCCCTCCCAGATGCCTTTTAAATATTGTAATTGTACCTATCTCCACCACTTCCCTGGCAGCTTATTTTACATACACACACACACACACACACACACACACACCACCCTCTGCATAAAAATATTGTCCTTGAGGTCACTTATTCCCTTCTTGCTACCCACAGCACCTCCTTTCCGTCCCCCCCCCCCCCCTTAGCACCCCCTGTCCATCCACAGCTCCTCCTGTCCATTTCCACTCTGCCACCCACAATGCCCCATGTCCATTTCCCTCTCTCCGCCCTCTGACCCCATCTATCCTCCCTCTCTCCCCTCACCCTCTGCTCTCCATCTCTCTGTTCCCTGTCTATTCTGTCTCTCCACCAACTCTCTGCTGCCCATTCTTCCACCGCCCCCACCCTCTCCTTGCCACTCATTCTCTCTCTCCATCCATCCTCTGCCCCCATCCATTCTCTCTCTCCTCACATTCTGCACCCCACACCATTCTCTCTCCTGCCCCCCCCCAACACTCTACCTCCACTTTCTCCCTCTCAGACCCTTCCCCCCATTCTCTGGGTCCCCCACGCTCTGCCCTGCAGGCCTTTCTCTCCCCCCCCAAGTCCTTCTCCTCTCCCTTACGCACTGCTCCCCCGTCCATTCTCTCTCTCTGTTCTCCACAGCTCCACCCAGCCCCTGTCCATTCTCTCTATTCTCCCAGCCCCCGTCCATTCTCTTTCTGTTCTCCCCAGCCCCACCCTCTAGCCGCCATCAATGAGAGGAATGAATCTGGTTGATGGCAGGGAGGAGGAGGAGCTAGAAAGATAGAGAGCTTATTTGAAATTGAGTTCCCCAATGTTGAGTCTCCCAACTCTATGCAGCCCGGGCGGAAGATGAAATGTTGTTCCTCCAATTTGCAGTTTGATTCATCGTGGTAAGGGAGGAGGCCAAAGATGGTTATGTCAGAAAGGGAGTGGGAAGGGGAATTAAAATGGCTGGTGACTGGGAGGTCCGGTTGGCCTCTGCGGGCCCAGGCACGATGCTGTTTTCCAAGTCTCCCCGATTTAGAGAAGTCCACAATTGGCAAACACGTGTCAAATGCAGTACCAAAATGTAAAATTATAGCCTCTGCTGTGAAAAAAAAACAGAGGAGGTGTATAGTTTAAATGGTGATGTATTGGGATGTGGAGAAAGTGAGGACTGCAGATGCTGGAGATCAGAGTCGAAACGTGTGGCACTGGAAATGCACAGCAGGTCAGGCAGCATTCAAGGAGTAGGAGAGTTGACGTTTTGGGCATGAGCCCTTCACCAGGAATGATGTGTGAATGTAATTGAAACCAGTCAATACCAGTTGTCAGAAAGGTGCAGCAAGCAATCAGCAAGGCAAGTGGTATTTTAACAAGAGGAATTGAGTTCAGAAGTGGGATGTCTTCCTGCAGTTTCGGGGTCATTGAATGTATTCAAGGCTGAGTTTGTCTGATTTTTGAACAACAAATAAGTGGATGTTTATGGGGGAAGGCAAGGAAATGGTTTTAGAGCAGTTTCAGTCCAACTAGTCCATGCTGACTATGTTTTCAAACTAAATTAGTCCCAGCTGCCTGTGTTTGGCCCATATCCCTCCAAACATTTCCTATTCATGGACTTGTCCAAATTTCTTTGAAACGTTGTTACGGTACCTGCATCCTTCCTCTGGACATTTATTCCACACACAAACCACGCTCTGTGTTTTTTAAAACAAACTGGTGCCCCTCATGTCTTTTTAAAATCTTTCTCCACTCACTGTCAAACTTTGCTCCCTAATCTTGAAACCACCCTAGAGAAAGAAGACCCACCGTTCACCTCATCTATATCCTTCATGATTTTATAAACCTCTATAAGGTCACCTCGCAGCCTGCTGTGCTCCAGTGAAAAAGTCCCAGCCTATCCACTTTGATGTAGTTAGATTCATATCCATTATGATCTGTTCAATGCTTATGCAGGCTCAAAAAACCAAATGGCTGACTCCTGTTCCCAGTTCTCACTCTGTGTCCAGGACAGCAAGAGACTATAAGACATAGGAGCAGAGAGTAGGCCATTCAGCCCATCAAGTCTGCTCATACCATTCAATTGTGGCTCATAGGTTTCTCAATCCCATTCTCTTGCTTTCTCTCCATAACCTTCTATCCCCTTGGCACTCAAGAACATATGTCTCAGTCTTAAATATACTCAGTGACCTAGCCTCTGTAACCTTCTGTGGCAATGAATTTCATAGATTCACCACTATCTGACTGAAGAGTTTTATGTTTATCTATGTTCTAAAAGGCCTTCTCTTTACTCTGAAGCTGTGCCCTCGGGCCCGAGTCTCTAATACCAACGGAAACATCTTCCCAACGTCCACTGTATCCAGGCCATTCAGTATTCTCTGTGTTTCAATTAGATCTCTCCTGAATGTGGGCTGTTAGTCAGCATGAAGCAGACCCTTCAGGATGAGGTACAGCAGGGATTAGTTTCGGCAAATGGAAAGAGAGTATGTGGGATGGAGATTTTCAGCTTCTAGGGAATAAGAGAGGAAAGAGAGTTCATTATAAATTAGATTTGTTCAGGTGGGCCAATGGGCCGATGAGTGGCAGATGGAGTTTAATTTAGAAAAATGAGAGGTGCTGTATTTTGCAGTTGTATAAGACATTGTTTAGGCCACTTTTAGAATACTGTGTTCAGTTCTGGTCTCCCCCTGCTATAGCAAAGAGATTGTGAAACTTTGGAAGTGGTTGGAGAAGATATACAAGGCTGTTGCCATGCTTGTGACCTATAGTGAGAGGCTGAAGAGGCCAGCGATATTTTCCCTGGAGAATTGGAGGCTATGGGGTGATCTTATAGATGTTTAAGAGGGGCATGGATAGGGTAAATACCCAAGCACTTTTCCCCAGGGTAGGGGAGTCCAAATCTAGAGAGCATATGTTTGAGGTGAAAGGGGAATGTTTTAAAAGGGACGTGACCGGCAAGGTTTTCGTGCAGAGGATGGTGCACGTGTGTAACAAACTACCAGATAATGACAACATTTAAAAGGCATCTGGATAGGTACATAAATAGGAAGGATTTAGAGGGATTTGGGCCAAATGCGACTAGGTTAATTTAGAATATTTGGTTGGCATGACAAGCTGGGCCGAAGGGTTTGTTTTCATGCTTTGTAACTCTAATCAGCTTTGCTGAAAGCAGTAGAGTCAGCGCACTTTCAGAGCACATTTCAAAGATGTTTTGCCCTTACTGGGAGCAATAGTCAATAGATGCATGAGTAGGCCATTCTGCCCTTCGAGCCTGCACCACCTTTCAATATGATCATGGCTGATCATCCTTAATCAGTATCCTGTTCCTGCCTTAGCTCCATAAACCTTGATTCCACTATCATTGAGAGCTCTATCCAACTCTTTCTTAAATGAATCCAGAGACTGGGACTCCACTGCCCTCTGGGGCAGAGCATTCCACAAGGCCACCACACTCTGGGTGAAGAAGTTTCTCCTCATCTCTGTCCTCAATAGTCTACCCCGTATTTTTAAGCTGTGTCCTCTGGTTCGGCACTCACCCATCAGCGGAAACATGTTTCCTGCCTCCAGAGTGTCCAATCCATTAATAATCTTATATGTCTCAATCAGATCCCTTCTAAACTCAAGGGTATATCAGCCCAGTTGTTCCAACCTTTCAGCGTTAGGTAGTCCCGCCATTCAAGGAATTGACTTTGTGAACCTACGCTGCACTCCCTCAATAGCCAGAATGTCTTTCCTCAAATTTGGAGACCAGAACTGCACACAGTACTCCAGGTGTGGTCTCACCAGGGCCCTGTACAGCGGCAGAAGCACCTCTTTGCTTCTATTTTTTTTTCTCTTGCACGTACACACACACAGAGGCACAGTCACACACTGATCCAATCTCCAAAAGGAAGGAAACACCCGAGTGGGCAGTGACAAGCAGTGGCCCTTCACATTAAAGGGCAATGCTGTGTGACCTCTTTGCTTCTATACTCAATTCCTCTTGTTATGAAGGCCAGCATGCTATTAGCCTTCTTCACTACCTGCTGTACCTGCATGCTTACCTTCATTGACTGGTGTACAAGAACACCCAGATCTCTTTGTACTGCCCCTTGACGTAAATTGATTCCATTTAGATAGTAATCTGCCTTCCTGTTCTTGCCACCAAAGTGGATAACTATACATTTATCCACATTAAACTGCATCTGCCATGCATCTGACCACTCACCTAACCTGTCCAGGTCACCCTGTAATCTCCTAACATCCTCCTTGCAATTCTCCCTGCCACCCAGCTTTGTATCATCAGCAGATTTGCTAATGTTATTACTCATACCATCTTCTATATCATTAATATATATTGTAAAAAGCTGCAGTCCCAGCACTGATCCCTGCGGTACCCCACTGGTCACTGCCTGCCATTTCAAAATGGAGCCATTTATCACTACTCTTTGTTTCCTGTCAGCCAACTAACTAACTTTCAATCCAAGTTAGTACTTTTCCCTCAATAGCATGTGCCCTAATGTTGCTCAATAACCTCCTATGTGGGACTTTATCAAAAGCTTTCTGAAAGCCCAGGCACACTACATCTACTGGATCTCCCTCATCCATCTTCAGAGTTACATCCTCAACAGATTCCAGAAGATTAGTCAAGCATGACTTACCCTTCATAAATCCATGCTGACTCTGACCTATTCTGTTACTACTATCCAGATGTGTCGTAATTTCATCCCCTATAATACACTCCAGCATCTTTCCCACCACTGAGGTCAGACTAACTGCTCTATAATTTCCTGTTTTCTCTCTCCCACCTTTCTTAAAAATGGTTCAAAACTAGCCACCCTCCAATCCGCAGGAACTGATCCTGAATCTATCGAACTCTGGAATATAATCGCCAACGCATTCACGATTTCTGGAGCCACCTCCTTCAGTACCCTGGGATGTAGACCATCAGGCCCCGGGGACTTATCAACCTTCAGACCTAACAGTCTCTCCAACACCAATTCCTGGCAAATATAAATTCCCTTAAGTTCAGGTCCTTCAGCCACTGTTACTTCAGGGAGATTGCTTGTGTCTTCCCCAGTGAACACAGATCTGAAGTACCAAGTCAATTCTTCTGCCATTTCTTTGTTCCTCGTAATATATTCCCCTTTCTTCAAGGGCCCAATTTTAGTCTTAACCATTTTTTTGCCTTTCAAATACCTAAAAAAGCTTTTACTATCCTCCTTTATATTCTTGGCCAGTTTACCTTCGTACCTCATTTTTTCTCTGCGTATTTCCTTCTTAGTAATCCTCTGTTGTTCTTTAAAAGCTTCCCAGTCCCCCGTTTTCCCACTTATCTTTGCTATGTTATACTTTTTCTCTTTTAACTTTATATGTTTCTTAACTTCCCTCATCAGCCACGGCCACCCATGCCTCCTCCTAGGATCTTTCTTCCTTTTTGGAATGAACTGATCCAGAATCTTCTGCATTATACACAGAAATATCTGCCATTGTTCCTCCACTGTCATCCCTGCCAAGGTATTGCACTATTGAACTTTGGCCAGCTCCTCCCTCATAGCTCCATGGTTCCCTTTATTCAACAGAAATACTGTCACTTCTGATTGTACCCTTTCCCTCTCAAATTGCAGATTGAAGCGTATTGTATTATGGTCACTACTTCTCAATGGCTCCTTCACTTCGAGGTCCCTGATCAATTCTGGTTCGTTGCACAGAACAAGTTACAGTGAAATCTTTAATTCGTGGGACAGCAACTGAGTGAATGAGTACATCCAGAATTTTAGTGGAAAGTGGGAATTCATTGCACTGTGGGGATGAAGTGCTTTACCGGCAGTAAGTACAGTTTGCTGAGTGGGGTGCTAAGTGAAGGGTTAGGTGGGTTCTTGTTTTAAACTGCTCATTTCTTTCAGCCTCCAACATTGTATTTCCACTGCTGTACATCAGAAGGAGTGAATCAGTCACTGTTATCATTAGAAACCTTACGGTTTTCAGTACCTCAGGTATTACATTGTTTTCAAAGTTTGGGAGAAGATTTGTAGCTCGGGTGCTCATTGTTGTGGTTCTGTTCGCCGAGCTGGGAATTTGTCTTGCAAACGTTTCGTCCCCTGTCTAGGTGACATCCTCAGTGCTTGGGAGCCTCCTGTAAAGCGCTTCTGTGCTGTTTCCTCCGGCATTTATAGTGGCCTGTCTCTGCCGCTTTGGGTTGTCAGTTCCAGCTGTCCGCTGTAGTGGCCTGTATATTGGGTCCAGGTCAATGTGTTTGTTGATAAAGTCTGTGGATGAGTGCCATGCCTCTAGGAATTCCCTGACTGTTCTCTGTTTGGCTTGCCCTATAATGGTAGTGTTGTCCCAGTCGAAGTCATGTTGCTTGTCGTCTGTGTGTGTGGCTACTAAGGATAGCTGGTCATGTCGTTTCGTGGCTAGTTGGTGTTCATGGATACGGATCGTTAACTGTCTTCCTGTTTGTCCTATGTAGTGTTTTGTGCAGTCCTTGCATGGGATTTTTGTACACTACATGAGTTTTGTTCATGTTGGGTATCAGGTCCTTCGTTCTGGTGAGTTGTTGTCTGAGCGTGGCTGTTGGTTTGTGTGCTGTTATGAGTCCGAGTGGTCGCAGTAGTCTGGCTGTCAGTTCAGAAATGGTCCTGATGTATGTAGTGTGGCTAGTCCTTTAGGTTTGCGGCATGTCCTCGTTACATTGTTTCCTGAGCATTTTAAAGTTTACTGACAGCAGCGGGGTTTGGGCCGTATTCACTGGAAACGATTAAGCAGACAGATAACGCACATACGAGAGGGCAGAGTGGGACTTGTCTTTTGATTTGGTGGAAGGTGGGAGGTTCTGCACGCTGAGATCCGGGGCAAACACGACTGCAATAAATCATTCAATCTCTACAGTGTGGAAATAGACCATTCAACCCCTCTGAAGAGCATGCCATCCAGACGCACGCCCACCAGCTCCCTGCCCTGTCTAGTAGTTTCTGCTGGTGGATGAGAATCGGCCATAAAATTAGGGGGAGTAGATTTAAGGTAGAGAAGAGGAGGAGCTGTTTTTCCCGGAGAGTAGTTAATCTGTGAAGGGTGAGGGTGGATTGGCCATGCTAAATTGCCCCACATGGTCTAGGGATGCACAGATTAGGGTGGATTCGCCATGTTAAATTACCCACAGCGCCCAGGTGAGGTCTATTCGGGGGGTAAATATCGGGCAGGAGAGGAAAGGGAATGGATGTGGGTGGGTTACCCTTCGGAGGGTCGGTGTGGTCTCATTGGGCCGGGTGACCTGCTTCTACATTGTGCGGATTCTCTGAAGAGAAAAGATTTTTGAAAACTGTGCAGAGCAGTGCGGCCTGTCAATCCGGAGCAGGCGCAGTGCGGAGCCGCCGTTCGCCCCGCCCCTTCGTCTCGTCGGCCGTCGCTCGACACTTGCTCCTCCCACTGTCCCGGCCGCACTCCGCCTCTGGCTCCACCCAGTCGCCCCGCCCCTGACCCCAATCGTCTCTCCGCCCTATCGCTCCGCCCCCTCCCCGCTGTACGCTCCTCCCATTCCTGTCTCTCCCTCTCCCGTATCGACCCATCGATGACGTCACAACGCGGAAGTGGCTCTGCTCGTTTCAGAGTAAAACCCTTTCGCTGAGCAACTGTTCAATCTAAGAGGGAGAAAATCTGTTCACTGGTAGGAACTGGAGTGAATCCAGGGAGGGAGCAGACTCTGCAAACTCAGGTATGTGTCTTAATTGTCCGGGTGAGGAGGGACGGAAGGATAGGGTGGGGCTGTTTTCCCAACCCGCGCCAGAATCTTAGGGGTAACCTTATAGACTTTTATAAAGTCATAAGGAGCATGGATAGGGTAAATAGACATGGTCTTTTCCTTTGGATGGGGGAGTCCAGAACTAGAGGGTGATTGGTTTAGGGTGAGGGCGGCGGGGGAGGGGGCGTGGAGATTAAAAAGCGACCTGAGGAGGCAACTTTTTCACAAGGTTTTGGCGGGTGTGAATGTGTGTACGGAATGACCTGCCAGAGAAAGTAGTGGAGGCTGGTACAATTACATCATTTAAAAGGCATCTGGACGGGTGTATCAAAACGAAGGGTTCAAAGGGCCAGGGAACACGTGCTGGCAAATGTGACTAGATTAATTTAGGATATCTGGTCAGCACAGACACAGGCATTTCAGTCAAACTATTCTGTTTCTGTGTGTCTATCTCTATGATTCTGGCTTTCCATCAATGTTTGCCACGTCTGTATGTTCAGTTTCTCTGTCTCTGGTGTCGGTGTTAATACCTTGAAGTCTCATTATGCTCCCCTTCCTGGGGACATTAACCATTTCTTGAGGTTGTTCCTCAAGAAGCTGCATTGCAGGCTCATCCTGAAGTGGCACACTTTATTTTGCTTTCCAAATCAGACCTGCTCACTCTCAGCATTATGCCAATGACGTGAAAGATACTAACTTTCAGGTGGAGTTTCAGAGAGATAAGCTTTGACATTTTTGCTTTTCAGCACCTGTAAAATCCTGAATCAGCACCTTCAGGACAATTGGTTAAAGTGGAATGAGAACAGAGGTGGAGAGAGAGAGAATGGGATGACGCTTTCAGTTTTGTGGAATAATAAAAGAAAAGAATGTTCACCAGAAAGCAGAACTGAAAGTGATGACTTTATATTCTCTTTTTACAGCGTTTGAAGATCTGAAGACAGAAGTTTCAAAATTAACTGTAACGTCAACTCTCCTGCTCCTCGGATGCTGCCTGATCTGCTGAGCTTTTCCAGTGCCGTACGTTTTGACAGTGACTCTCCAGAGTCAGCAGTTCTCACTTTGGTGTCAATGTCTGACGGTCAATCAATCCATCAGGACCACAACGATTTTTGACTGTGATTCTGTGAGAAGGAGCAAAGCTTTTTGGTTCCTGTTTGAGTACATTTCCTGTATCAGTGGGACTGGATGAGAGACCTACTGTTGCAGTGCACTGAGTGTGGAGCGTGTAACAGCTATACTGCCTGTTAAGAGGAAATCACGGTGCGAAGGGGCTCTACACGTGTTTGTGTGCGGCTGAAGCTTCGGCCATGGAGAAATCTGAGGAATCCCGCCCTGTGGAGAAACCATGGAAGTGTGACTGCGGGAAAGGCTTCTGTGTCCCATCTGCCCTGGAGACTCATCGGCGCAGTCACACCAGAGAGAGGCCCTTCAGCTGCCCTGAGTGTGGGAAGAGCTTTACCCAGGCCTCTGCCCTGCGGACTCACCAGCGGGTCCATACAGGGGAGAGGCCTTTCCCATGTCCCGAGTGTGGGAAGGCCTTCAGCAATTCCTTCAACCTCCAGACCCACAAGCGACTCCACACTGGTGAGAGGCCATTTTCTTGCTCCGAGTGCAAGAAGGCGTTCAGACATTCCTCTGACCTGCTGACCCACTGGCGGGTCCACACGGGGGAGAGGCCCTACAGCTGCCCCGAGTGTGGGAAGGCCTTCAGCAATTCCTCCCACCTGCTGACTCACCAGCGGGTCCACACTGGGGAGAGGCCTTTCACCTGCCCCAAGTGCGGGAAGGGATTTAGTCAGGTGAGCAACTTGTGGAAGCACCAGCGTCTCCACACTGGGGAGAAGCCCTTCAGCTGCCCCGAGTGCAGGAAGGCCTTCAGCAATTCCACCACTCTGCTGACCCACCGGCAGATCCATATGGGGGAGAGGCCATTCCCCTGCACTGAGTGCGGGAAGGCCTTCAGCAATTCCTCCATCCTGCTGAGACACCAGAGGGTTCACACAGGGGAGTGGCCCTTCAGCTGCCCTGAGTGCAGGAAGGGGTTCAGCGATTCCTCCAATCTCCAGACCCACCAGCGGATCCACACTGGGGAGAAGCCCTTCGGCTGCACAGAGTGTGGGAAGGCCTTCACCCGCTCCTCCCACCTGCGGAGGTACCAACGAGTTCACGTGCCATCACAGGGTGATTGAAGGAGCAACAACTGAGTGCCATTAGGGACTGGACTATCAACCCAGTTCCGGGGACTCCTGAGTTTGAATCCAGCCATGGCAGATCACGGAATTGGAATTCTGTCAGAAATCTGGAGTTCAGAATCTGATGATGAAACCGTTTTTAGGGTGGGGGGCCCATCTGATTCACGCATGCTCTTTTTAGGGAGGGGTACTGCCATTGTGGGAAAGGATTCATTCAGTCACCAAGCTGCATCCTTTACCTGGTCTAGCCTACACGTGACTCCAGACCCACAGCTGTGTGGTTAATACTACACTGCCCAGCACCTCCCCTCTTTCCCCCCCCCCCCCCCCCCAACTCAGCCCCTGGCAAATGAGCAGGGAGAAACTTACGAGAAGACAGGATATGGGTTGAAATTGCTGAGTAAGGCAATACCTCCTCCAGGTTACGGCTGTCCCAAGGATCCAATTACAAAGGGACAACTCGGTGATGACCAATAGTAAAGAAAGTGAGGTGGGATAGGGGGGTGAGGAGTATGTGTGCTTTGACCTTGAGCTGTTTAAAAAGCAGCTACTTTTTTCTACACCTTTTTGCTGGAGGATCTGAAGCTTTAACAAAGTTGGGTCATAATAAAGATTACCTGAACTTACAGCGGGCTCAGACTCTCATTCAAAGCTTTGAGCTCCAAGAGGTTTTTTGTTTTGAAGCTGTTCGTTTCTTTCAGCCTCCTGCACTAAGTTTGCAATGTTGTGTATCAGATGGAGCAGTGAATGGGTAGCTAGTATCATTAGAAATTTGTAAATTTTTTAGGAGTGCCGGTACTGTGTTGTTTCATTGGCGTTGTAAAGTTTACTGGGAGGTATGGGCTGTGTTCACTAGAAACCACTGGGGTGGATAAAGTTAAAAATCACACAAGACCAGGTTATAGTCCAACAGGTTTATTCGGAAGCACTAGCTTTCGGAGCGCTGTTCCTTCCACAGGTAGCTGTGGAGCAGGATCATAAGACATAGATCTTAGAGCAAAATTCACAGTGTCATACAACTGATATCTTTTAGAATGGGTTGCAGGTTTCGGTTCATTAATATGTTACTCCAAGAACAACATCTAAGTCATGTTACTGAGATGACTTATGGTTTTATATTTTAAAAAAAGTGACATCTCAACTCACACAATACATTAAAGTTGTGAGGTTTGAGTCTGTCAGTATCCCAATCTTGAATCAGACTAGTTCTGTTTTTAAAGTAGGAATATATAAAATATTACATGCATTGACTGCCTGTAGATTGTGTGCTTTGTGAGCAAAATTGAAAGTATCTGCAAATATAATCCTGCCGATAAAAATTCACTCCATAAGAGTTGTGTGTGTGTGCATGTGAGTTTGTATGTGAGAGTGCATGTAAGAGTGTGTGCATGCTTGGTCGAGTGTGATGGAGTGTAAGTCTGTGAGTGTGTGAGAGTGTTAGGGTGTGCGTATATGAGAGAGGTATGAAAAAGCAAGGGGTTGCATTTTGCTAAAACGAGGAAGGACAGGGCTTGTATAGTTAAAACAGAGATGTAAGAGGGTTCAGATACATAGTGATGCAACCTGCAAAGAACTGGTAGACTGGATGGTTAAGAAGGCATTTAGCACCATTGCCACCCAGACCCACTCCCTTACTTCATATTTCTCATAGCTAATCCCCCCTACCTTGCATATCCTGAACAATAAGGGTAATTTAGCATGGCCAATCCAGCCTAACCTACACCCTAATCTAAAAACTACCTTCTCAAGAATGTAATTTAAATGCGCAACATTTCTAAGAAAAATGTCTGTCTGACTCAACATTGGGACCCAGACAGAATTCACACCTATTGTTAGAAAAGCTCTGCATTTGAATGACTTTCTTGAGAAGGTAATTAAAAACAAGTTCTGGAATTAACATGCTAAAGAGCAGAAACCCAATCTAAGAGATGAAAGATTTAATCTAAAATTGTTTAATATATGACATCTCCATGACACTGGACTCCTTTGGCTATAAATTCCACGAACATGATCTCATTCTCCACAACCAACCTGATAAGAGAGCGGTGCTCCAAACGTTAGTGTTTCCGAATAAATCTGTTGGTTTATAACCTGGTGTTGTGAGATTTTTAACTTTGTAGATGGAAACACGTGTTGTGGGACTGGTAACAGTTATTTTGTGATCTGTTCCACCTGAAATTTCTCCTCTACGCAGACAGGGGTTAGCAGTCTGTTTTTGTGCTTTTGTGAGAGATCAGGCTAGCAGTTTTTAAATCCTTATGTTCAGCAGCACAAGAAAACTGTAGGTCAGTAATCGTATTTCGAGAGTGGTACTTCCAGCTCTGGTAGTCCTGTTGGGTCACCAGAGAGGGAGGGAGAGAAGATGTCACATCTAAAAAGCAAACCGAAAAGTTTTTGTTTGTTCCATCAGTTGAGTTGGTTCTACACTCAGATGAGACTGGATACTGATTTTAATGGATCAGAATTGAACACTACAATGGAACACCTTACATTTCAAGAGTGTTGAAAGGGTAAATCAAACTGTAACCTTGAAGAGATATGCTTCCATTTCTAACCTTGGGGGATCCAAATGAGACATTTTTACTGATCACTCCATTTCAGACGCTGCTCTTTCATCAGGTGGTCATGGACAATAAGATCATGATCACAGAATTTATAGCCAAAGGAGTCCACGGTCATGGAGATGTCCTTCACTAAACAATTTTAGATTAAATCTTTCATATTTCAGAATGGGCTTCTGTTCTTTGGTACATTAATCCCAGAATTTGTTTTAAATTACCTTCAAGAATGTCATTTAAATGCAGAGCTTTTCGAACAACAATGTCAGTCTGACTCGATATTGGGACACAGACAGACTTCACACCCATTGTTAGAAAAGCTCTACATTTAAATGACTTTCTGAAATGGCTGATCTTTAACATTGAGAATAGTTACATTGATACTTTCAGACTTTAACAATGTTTCTGAATATATGTTCACTTTTTGAAAAGAACTGCTGAAATTTTTCTGAAACTTGCATCGAAACGTGCGCAGTTAGGCCACAGCCCAAGACAGGCTGTAAAGGATGAATGGCCTAATCCTCGTTTTGTGAAATTGATTCTGACTATGTAGAAATAGAGTCATAGAGTTGTAGAGCACAGAAGCAAACCCTTCAGTCCAGACAACCAAATATCCTAAATTAATCTAGTGACCCATTTGCCAACATTTGGTCCATATCCCTCTGATTCTTTTCTATTCATGTCTCCAACCAGATGCATTTTTTTCTTCTTCGGCTAACTGAAGCTGGAGAAGCCTGAAATCTTTAAAGGATTTCCTGAAAAAAACTTTTATGCAAGATTTGGCTCAGTGGTGGATTTTCTAAAGCTTTGCTATTGTAGTTGTCAATTTGTTAAAAAACTTTTCAGTTGTTGTTGTCCAAGGCAGAGTAAATATTCATTTAAGATATAATTGAGCTATATACATTCTTTACAATGTTTGTCCATCATTTAGTACATTGAGCATCATCTTTTTGTGATTCAACAGATATGATTTGAAGTGAATTCTGCAAGATACTTTTGTATTTTATCTAACTTGGCTTTGTGTTAAAGATTTCCTTTGTGACATTTTAATTAAAATATCTCAATGTATAATAATGAAACAGCTAATTTATTCTGAAATTATTTCAATTAGTTGGTCGATTGCCAAATAATAGCTGCTTAACTGTTGTAAATATTGACACCCAGGAAAGCTATTTTGTTTAATATATTTCCTTTGTAAAGATTTTATAAAACGATTGTATTTTCATATGAAATAACATTTGCAGTGTTATATTAAATGGTTGAAAGTAACTTTGCACTTAATTGTTCCATTTGGGATTAAACATAGATTATTTATCAAAATCATATTCACAATTTATGGTGAGTGTATTAACAAACAAATGTTGCCATTTGCCATTGAATTGCCTCAAACACAATTTGAAATTCTTGAATGAGTTGAATAAGGGGTACTCTGTGAATATTTATTCTGCATTTCTGAAATTCTCTGCACTGCCATGGTGCTTGGTTAAACAAGATAAGTATCCCTCCTCATAACTTTGTATTTCTTTGATATTTCATTTGCTATTGCTATTGCCCAAATAACTTCATCAAATGCCAAAACATTTTTTAGGCTGTGAATTTTCAGTCTGGAATGTTATTCAGTTGTGAACAATCTGAAGATTAATTTAAATACATATAAAAAAATTAAAGAGATTGTGATAATAGAAAGTCAACATGTAGAATTGCCAATGAAACGTAAACTAAGGCTGCTCTTAATTTGGTACAGACGAAATCGCAATCAAAATAAGTAGAAATAACGGCATTGTGCACAAAATGTTTGTAGTGAGTTCAGAATTTTTCTGATCATTTAATTCTGACACATGCAGTGATGGCAGCACCATGATCTGTTTTATTTGTTCATCGAACGTGAGCATCACTGGCAGAGCCAGTATTTTTCATCATTCCCTCTTTCCCTTGACTGCAAAGCACACAGATATGAATATTGGGTGAGAACACAATGAGGTTGAGTTGCAAGGCCGACTGTGGTATAACAAATTGTGCTGGCTTACACTGCACCCTGACAAGACAGATTTTGGGAGGAGAACAAAAATTGGAATTCCTATTTAAATATTGATGCTCCCATTTATATCTCTCAAAAAGGATTTTGTTTGCTCCATAAATTTGTAATGGCTCTTCTGTTGAATTATTTCCCTGCATCCGCATATATCTGGAATCATTTTCTTTTCAAGAATTTTGTATTAACGTTTGCCACTTACTGGTGCCATCACCCCTTCAAGATCATTCCAAATCGTAATAACTTGCTTACTTTCTTAAAAATTAAATCTTCCCCCGCGCCCCAACCCAAATCCCTTTTCTTATAAAGTGGCTGCACTATTTCAAACATGGTCATGCTTTCTAAATATTACCATGTACTTTTAATTATGAGATTTCAATGTGTCTTTTTAAATATAAAAATGCCCCTTCAAATGTAGTTACGTCCTTTAAATGTGTTGTGTTCCTTTGAGCGCAATCTTGCCTCTCGATAATGTACCTTTCCCCCTTTCGATATTACTATGTCTCTTAAAGGGTCATTTCTACTTATAAATAGGGCAGCGTCTCTTCGAAATGTAGATTCATTTTGCATGGAAACGTTGCCCCTTAGGTACCTTTTATATCTGCGTCATTTTGCATATTGAGATATCCCTTTGAATGTGCCTACATCCCTTTGAAATGTAATCTTGTCCATTTCAATCTATTTGCTGAAACAGCCCGTTAAATGTCCATGTCCCTTTTAAAATGCAGATTTCCCGCTTCAGGTCGCAGCAGTTGTAGCGCGAGGTGGCTGTTGCTTGGTGACGGTGAGGCTTCCCCCGGCCCCGCCCATCCCCCTGAGCTGACGTCACGCGGGGGTGAAGGCGGTTGGGAGGAGAAGTCGCTCGAGCGGGGAAGGGGCGGCCGTTAGGAAAATGGCGCCGTGCGGCCCGGGGCAGACACCCGTCACTGGGCACCGCCGCCTTCCTGGTGCAGCTGCTGTGTCACGGCCACACCGCCCGGCTGTACAGCAGGTAGGAGCCGGTGACCATTCTGGAGGCGGATGTTCCTCAGTCATTGAAGGGGTAGGACCCTGTTGAGAATGGTTAGTGAAGTGTGTGGTGTACTAAGCCTTATTAACATGGATATAGTTTGTAATTTATCAAAGTATACATTTTATTATTTAGAATGGTAGAGATGTACAGCACGGAAACAGACCCTTCGGGCCAACCCGTCCATGCCAACCAGATATCCTAAATTAATCCAGTCCCACTTGCCAGCACTTGGCTCATCTGCCTCTAAACCCTTCCTACACATAGACCCATCCAGAGACCTTTTAAGGGCTTTAATTGTAGCAGCCTCCACCACTTCCTCTGGCAGCTCATCCCATTCACGCACCAACCCACCCTCTGCATGGAAACGTTGCCCCTGAGGTACCTTTTATATCTTTCTGCTGTCACCCTGTCTCATTCAAACCTAAACACAGCATTGACTTCCTACTGGACAGAAAGGATTAAACTTCTCACCAACAACCGCTTTAAAAAAAAATCCATTTTTATAGTCGTAGCGAGAATCACAGTTTCTCGAACTGTGGGACATTACTAGTGATGTTGAGAGACCAGGTTTGGAATGCATGGCCGCCCAGGTAACAATGGTTGCTATGGGGCTCACAGTGATGACTGAGAGGCCTTTAGATGCTCAATTGTTTCTGTGTTGTTGAAGAGGCTTGGCCTCATGGACTGCTCTCTGAAGTCAGATTCAAACTAAGTTTTGAAAATTATGAGAAAATTCATACCCAGAAAAGACAGTGAAAAACTGTTCACCATGGTAAAAGCATTGAGAATAAGAATGCAGATTTCAAATCCATTACAAGGAAGAAAATGTGATGTGAGAAAGAAATTTCACACAGTGAGTAAATAGATCTGGAAGACATCGCATGGAACAGTGGTTGAAGCAGATTCAGGTAAGAGGATTGGAAAATTATTTGATGACAAGCAATTTACCATTTTCCAAGGAAACGTCAGGAAAATGGCACAACATCAGAAAGCTCATTTAGAGAGCTGCATGGACACGATGGGCTGAATGGCCTGCTTCTGTGATTTAGTAATTCAGTGGTTCATAATTGCTTATCAGGTCTTCGTCAGTTGTGAACGTCAAGCTAACATCTGCTATTTTGTATGGTCAATCAGATTGATGTTTTATAACTGCAGGGATTGGGACTAGGACCCCAGGCATTCACAGTATGTGCCAATGATTTAGATGAGGGAACTAATTGGAATATGTCACAAATTGCAGATGACACGAAGCTGGGTGGAAGGGTGAGCTGTGAGGAGGATACAATGTTATTTGGACAGTCTGAGTGAGTGGGCAAATGTATGTCAGATGCAGTTAGTGTGGTTAAACGTAAGGTTATCCACTTTTCTAGCAAAAATAGAAAAGCAAATTATTTGAATAACTGTAACCTAGAAGATGGGAAGGTTCACCAAGAACTAATCCAAGATGGAGGACTGGAAAATTTGTGGCTGTAAGAGCTGCTCCTTTTTTGAGGTATTTTCAGTGTTGGAGGCGATTTCCTTGAATTCCAGGAGCAGCAATTAATGTTTTATATGCTGATGCATTGTTTTGGAACTTTAGAGTAAAAAAATCAAGACAACAGCAATTTTAAAATGGAGAAAGACAGCCAAAGGCAGCAAGCACGTGGTCTGTAAGGGAGAGAGAGAGAGAGAGAGAGAGAGAGAGAGAGAGAGAGAGAGAGAGAAACGTATACTACTAACGGATACAGCAGTGAATCTGCAGTTACTGCCTTCGCTGTTTGAAATCATATATCTCTGAACATCTTGGAAAAATGAACAAACAGCAAAATTCACAGCTGATCTTGGAGGAACATGTGTAGGAGAGCTCACAGCACAGGAACAGATCACTGCAGAGTTTTTAATGTGTAACCTTGCCGTAAGTCTGCAGTAGTGAATAGAGTGGGTTCTTTCTTGATTATATGTCTTGAGATTTTAGAAGTTTACCAGCGAGTCCACAACAGGGAATGGCTAATCACCTGCTCCAGGCACAGGAAGGGATTCATTAATTCTTCCAGCCTGCAGACGCACGAGCGGGTCCACACGAGGCACAGCATGCTCACCTGCTCTCAGTGCGGGAAGGGCATCACCCCCTCCTCCCACCTGCGGAGGCACCAGTGAGTTCATGTACCATTACAGGGTGATTGAAGGAACAAGGGTCGAGTGCCATTATTGACTGGACTATCAACCCAGTTCTGGGGACTTCTCGGGACTCCTGGGTTTGAATCCCGCCACAGCAGAGGGCAGAATTGGAAGTCAGTCAGAAATCTGGAGTTCAGAATCTAATGATGAAATCATTTTCTGGGGAAAGAAAACCCTCTGATTCACTCATGTATAAGTCTGTCTGCAACCCAACCTTGAGTCAAATTGGTTCTGTTTCCAAAGTAGGGATTTATAACATGTCACATAGATTGACTGCCTGAAGATTGTGTGCTTTTTGAGCAAAATATAATGTATCTGCAAATAAAATTCTGCAATTACAATTTCACCCCATAAACTGATGTGTGTGCATGCATGAGAGCGTGTGTGTTTGTGCATAAAAGCATGTGTTTGCATTCGACCATGCTTGGTAACGTGTGTGAGTAATGGGGTACAAGTCTGTGTGAGTGGGGTCACTTGTAGTGTGACATGAAACCAAGGTCCCTGTTGAGGCCATCCTCATGGGTTCCGTACTTGGCTATCAGTTATACAACACACATTGGAGAGGGCGGGGTGGGGCTTGTCTTTCAATTTGCAGAAGGTGGGAGGCTCTGGATACTGTGATCCAGGGCAAACACATCCTGGAGGACATTCGTTCAGAGAGATGGAGCTGGAAGCCACGCTGCAGACATGTTGAGTGTAAAGTGGGAAAGTTAACCAGGCACTGTATTCTGGGAGACGGTCATTCCCTTCTGGAGACAGCCTTTTGTTTGCATCAGTGGACAGGGTCAGGAGGGTGTAAGTGCAGGTCTGGCAGGTAAAGGAGATCTGAGAGAGGGCTGCAGGTGGTAGGAGCAAACTGGTTGGGCCGTGAGAGTAAAAACAACATTGGGGAGGGGGAGGTGGCGGTAAGGTACAGAACAGTGACAGAGATGGTCTCCGTTCTCTGCAGTTGTCAGCAGGAGCACAGATGGCATTGGTGTCTGTTTGGTGCCAGGATTCAGGAACCGATGTGCTCAGGGCTGGAGAAGTGGGAAAGGGAGGTTGCAGTGGGTGTGGTCCAACAGTGTCAGGAGGAGAGAGCCTCTGCTGAGGGCACATGAGAAGTTAGAATCTACTAGGACAAAGCAGAACATGAAAGCTCTGGGTGGCACGGTGGCTCAATGGTTGGTACCACTGACTCACAATGTCAGGGACCTGGGTTCGGTCCCACTCTTGAGCAGCTGTCTGTGTGGACTTTAACACGTCCTCACCCTTCTGTCTGCATGAGTTAACTCTGGGTGCAGTTCAGGGTGGATCGGCCGTGCTAAAGTGTCCACATATGTGTAACGGAGGGTCGGTTAACCATGGCGAACTGCAGGAAAAACGGGTGGGTCTGGATGGGATACTGTTTGGAAGGTCAGTCTGAATTTTATGGGCCAAATGGCCTGTCAGGATTATATGATTCTACTGCATTAGCCAAGCATCTATTGAGAAACAATTGCCTCAGGTCTCCTGTGGGTGGAGTGGGTTCCAATTCATGAGACACTGACATCAGTCCTGAGGAAGGTGAGATTTGTGCTGTCAGTTCCCCAAACTTTTGGTCCCCGTCCACTCTCTCTCCTCACACTCTGCACCTACCAATTCTCTGTGCTCAGCCGCCTTCTCTCTCTTCCCCTCATTTTCTGCACCCCACCCTCTGTCCCCTGTCATTTTCACTCTCTCTCTACCCCCACTCCTCTGTCCATTCTCCCTCCCTTCTCCCATTCCATGCTTTCTCGTGCCCTCTTTGATTGCTGTATCTCTCAGGAAAGAGAGAGAATCGATAGTGATGACTCTACCTGGAAGACAGGGGTGTGCAAGAAATGGCTGATCTTTAAAATTTTGAACAGCTAAAATGATAGATTCAGAAACATTGTTAACATCTAAAAGCATATTAACTTATTTTTTAAAAAGCTGCAGTCATGTTTCTGAAACTTGCATTGAAATGGACGCATAAAGTCATACAGCACAGAAACAGATCCTTCAGTCCTCCTCGCCCATGCCCTCCAGATATCCTAAATTGATCTAGTGACCCATTTCTCCTCGAATTCAGCTCTGATCTCCAGCATCTGCAGTCCTCACTTTCTCCTCGAATTCAGCTCTGATCTCCAGCATCTGCAGTCCTCACTTTTTCCTCGAAACACCTCCTCCCACCCTGCCCCCTGTAAAAATGCCATCTCATATTCCCAATTCCTTCGTCTCCGCCGCATCTGCTCCCAGGAGGACCAGTTCCAAAACCGTACCACCCAGAAGGCCTCCTTCTTCAAGGACCGCAATTTCCCCCCAGACGTAGTCGACGATACCCTCCACCGCATCTCTTCTACTTCCCGCTCCTCCGCCCTTGAGCCCCGCCCCTCCAAATGCCACCAGGACAGAACCCCACTGGTCCTCACCTACCACCCCACCAATCTGCATGTCCAGCGTACCATCCGCCGTCATTTCCGCCACCTCCAAACGGACCCCACCACCAGGGATATATTTCCCTCCCCTCCCCTATCAGCGTTCCGAAAAGACCACTCCCTCCGTGACTCCCTCGTCAGGTCCACACCCCCCACCAACCCAACCTCCACTCCCGGCACCTTCCCCTGCAACCGCAAGAAATGCAAAACTTGCGCCCACACCTCCCCCCCTTACTTCCCTCCAAGGCCCCAAGGGACACTTCCATATCTGCCACAAATTCACCTGCACCTCCACACTCATCATCTATTGCATCCGCTGCACCCGATGTGGCCTCCTCTATATTGGGGAGACAGGCTGCCTACTTGCGGAACGTTTCAGAGAACACCTCTGGGACACCGGACCAACCAACCCAACCACCCCATAGCCCAACACTTCAACTCCCCCTCCCACTCCACCAAGGACATGCAGGTCCTTGGACTCCTCTATCGCCAGACCATGGCAACACGACGGTTGGAGGAAGTGCGCCGCATCTTCCGCTTGGGAACCCTCCAACCACAAGGGTTGAACTCAGATTTCTCCAGTTTCCTCATTTCCCCTCCCCCCACCTTGACTCAGTCAAATCCCTCGAACACAGCACCGCCTTCCTAACCTGCAATCTTCTTCCTGACCTCTCCGCCCCCACCTCACTCCAGCCTATCACCCTCACCTTGACCTCCCTCCACCTATTGCATTCCCAATGCCCCTCCCCCAAATCACTCCTCCCTACCTTTTATCTTAGCCTGCTAGGCACACTCTCCTCATTCCTGAAGAAGGGCTTATGCCCGAAACGTCGATTCTCCTTTTCCTTGGATGCTGCCTGACCTGCTGCGCTTTTCCAGCAACACATTTTCAGCTGGTGACCCATTTGACAGCATTTCGCCCATATCTCTCTCACACCTTCCTATTCAGATACCCATCCTGACCCTGATGCCTTTCAAATGTTGTAATTGTACCAGCCTCCACCACTTCCTCTGGGCAGCTCATTCCATACACACACCACACTCTACATGAAAGTTTCCCCTTAAGACCGTTTTAAATCTTTCCCCTCTCACCCTTAACCTATGCCGCTACTTTTGGACTTCCTCTACCCTGGCAAAAGACATACAAAGCCGGACGAAATTCAAAAGGATTAAAATGTCGATCCACAGGGAAAAATAAAATTGTGGCTGCAGGTTTTTTTTCTGCTCTTGACATTTGGACGCTTAAAATCTGTCAGTAACGCCAGCACCCCCACAGAGCGTACTGCGCATGCTTCTCGGTGTCAGCGACAACTGCGCATGAACTGCGGTGTCAGCAAAAGCACTGAGCATGCTCGTCGCTGTCCGCGGAAACGGCGCTTGATTTCCTTCTGAAGGACCAATGGTGAGACCCGGAGGACCGGAAGGAGCCTGGTCCTCCTGCCATTCAGAACAGCCTCTGTCTGAACGCGGAAGTTGGGCCGAGAGTTTTTCAAGATGCGGTTGTTCCTCTCTCTCTCTTTGAATGAAGATTGAGCTTCACCCCAGACTGCAACTCTGTCCAATATCTGTGGGCACGGCACTCTCTTTTCTCACCCACTTTTTCATTTCTTTTTCATTCTGGGATTCAGTAGCTGACTTGCACGAACTGAAGGGAAAGGGAGTGAATCCAGGGAGGGGACAGACTCTGGAAAAGTTGGTTCACGTCTGTGTCTCAATTGGCAAACGCACAGCAAATGCAGTGCCACAATGTAAAGTTAAAGCCTATTGCTTTAAAAAAGGCAGAAAGGATGTGCATGGTTTAAGTGATAATATATTGGTATGTGGAGAAAGTGAGGACTGCAGATGCTGGAGATTAGAGTCAAGTGTGGTGCTTGAACAACGCAGCAGGTCAGGCAGCATCCGAGGAGCAGGAGAGTCGATGTTTTGGGCACGAGCCCTTCATCAGGAATGACGTGTGGATGTACAAAGGGACCTCAGCGTCCTTCTGCACCAATTGTCAGACAGGTGCAGCAAGCAGTCAGCAAGGCAATAGGAATTAAGTTCAAAAATGGGGTTGACTTCCTGCAATTGTGGGGGAGGGGGTTGGTCATTGAATATGTTCGAGGCTGAGGTCATTTGACTTTTGAACAACAAAGAAGTGGATGGTTATAGGGGAAGGCAAGAAAATGGTTTTGAGACCATTACAGAATCATACAGCACAGAAATAGACCCTTCAGTCCAACTAGTCCATGCAATGTTCACAAACTAAACTAATCCCATCTGCCAGTGTTTGGCCCATCTCCCTCTGTCACAAAGCTGGTCCTTTTTCTAAAAGCTGGTCCTTCTTCTCAAGGATACCATGTCCTTGGTTTTTTTTTCAGAGTGGTGGTAAAACGGCCCCGGGCTCCAAAATGGATGGTTTAGTACAGAAATGAAAAGGGTATTGGTCGGCTTTTTTGTTTACACGTCAACAGATGAGACTTTAGGCCCAAGCTTTTATGTTTTCGAAGTGACCTGCATAATGAAAGACAAGTGATCTGTTGTGAAAGCTGAGGCCTTGTTTCAGTGAGTTCAACAGTGGACTGTGTGGAGAAAGGTTGTTAAACTCTCTCTCCTTCTGCCCTTCTAACTTCGACCTGTCAGCCTCTGTTTCAGTTTTACTGTATGTTTAAGGGGTTTGTTTATTGGGACTGTTGTGTACATTTGGAACAGCATAATTAAGTCTAGTTTAGAAAGACTGAGTTCTGGGAGTATTCTATATTCTGTTCTTTGTGTTTCATTCTGTATTCTTGTTTATCTGTTAAACATTTATCTGTTTTAAATCCTGGTAGTCAACCTAGCTAACTTTGGGTAATTTTCACTGTGCACTTACTGAAACAACTAGCAAAGTTACGGTCTGCGCTGCCTGCTTAAGAATGTTTTGAGTGGTCTGGCGTAGTCCATAACACCTCCAAACCTTTCCCATTCATGTCCTTATCCAAATATCTTTTAAACGTTATAACTGTACCTCCATCCCCACTTCCTCTGGACATTCATTCCACATACGAACCATTCTCTATGGGAAAACAAAGGTGTCCCTCCTGTCTTTTTAAAATCTTTCACCACTCACCTTCAAAATTTGCTCCCTAACCTTGAAACCCCCACTCTAAGGAAAGGACACCCATCATTCACCTCATCTATACCCCTCATGACTTGATAAGATCACCTCTCAACCTCCTATGCTCCAGTGAAAAAGGTCCCAGCCTATCCACCAAGATGTAGGTATATTCATATCCTGTTCAATGTTGGTGCAGGCTTGAAAGACCAAATGGCCTACTCCTGCTCCCAGTTCTCTCTCTCTATGTCCAGGACAGCAAGAGACCATAAGACCTAGGAGCAGAAATTAGGCCATTCAGCCAATCAGGTCTGCTCCACCATTCAATCATGGCTGACAAGTTTCTCAACCCCATTCTCTAGCTTTCTCCCCGCAACCCTCAATATCCTTGATACACAAGAACCTATTTATCTCTGTCTTGAATATACTCAGTGACTTGCCCAACACAGTCTCTGTGGCAATGAATTCCATAGGTTTCTCACTCTCTGGCTATAAAGGTTTCCCCTTTATCTGCGTTCGAAAAGGTCTTCCCTTTACTCTAAGGCTGTGCACTTTGGACCTAGTCTCTCCTACCAATGGAGACATTTTCCCAACATCCACCCTGTCCAGGCCAATCTGTATTCTGTATGTTTCAATTAGATCCCCCTAGCGTGGGCTGTAAATCAGCGTAAACCAGACCCTTCAGGATGAGGTACAGCATGGATTAGGTTCTGCAAAGTGAGAATGGAGGGAGAGTGTGTGGGATGGAGATTTTCAGCGTTTAGGAAATAAGAGAGGAAAGAAAGTTCAATCTAAATTAGAATTGAACGGATGGGCTGATTGGCCGAGGAGTGGAAGATAAAGTTTCATTTAGATAAATGTGAGGTGTTGCATTTTGGAAAGGCACATCAGGGCAGGATTTACACACTTAATGGTAAGGCCGTGGAGAGTGTTCCTGCATCAAGAGACCATGGAGAGCAGATTTGTAGTTCTGTGAAAGTGGAGTCACAGGGAGACACGGTAGTGAAGAAAGCGTTTGCTGGTGCTTGCCTTTATTGATCAGAGCATTGAGTACAAGAGTTCGGAGTCATGTTATGGCTCTACATGACATTAGTTAGGCCACTTTTGGAATACTGCATTCAGTTCTGGTCTCCTATGTTAGAAAGATGTTGTGAAACTTTAAAAGAGGTTGGAAATGATTTACAAGGCTGTTTCCAGAGTTGGAGGGTTTGAGTTATAGGGAGAGTTGAAAAGACTGCGGCTGTTTTCCCTGGAGCGTAGAAGGCTGAGAGATGACCTTCTCAAGGTTTAAAAGGGGCATGGATAGGAGTCCAAAACGAGGGAGAGAGAAAAAGTAATTTTACACTGCAGTGAATCTGCACAGTTACTGGACATTGCAGTGCATCTGGGAAAGGATAATGAACAGCAAACTTCACAGCTGACCATGGAGGAACCTGTGTGGGGGAGCTCACAGAACAGGAATAGAGAAGTATATAGTCTTGAACATGTAACCCAGCTGTAAGTCTGCAGTCGTGAATGGAGTGGATTCTTTCTTGATTATATGTTTTACTGACATCTGTCTCTTGATTAAATTTTAAAAATATAAACCACAAGTACTGTGTTAGCCCGGAGCACTTTTTTAGAGCAAAAAGACGGTGCTATTTTCTGGGTCTGTAGATTGTGAAGGAGCAAAGGTGGCCTTTATGAGAGTGATATGCTCTTCCTGTCAGACGTGGGAGATTAGGGAGAGTATCCATGTTACTGGTGATTATGTCTGCAGTAAGTGTGTTTGTTTGCAAATCCTATTGGATCGCGTGGATAAGTTGCAGTGACAGTTCGAGGTAATGAGGTATTTACAAGACCTGGGGGTATGATGGTTTGGCAATGATAGGAAGGGGGAAAAGCCGCAGCTACATTCAGGGAGATGGGTTAACTCCAGGAAAGGTAGGAGGTAGGCAGGTAGTGCAGGAGTATTCTGTGGCTGTCCCCATTTCAAACAAGTCTGCTGTTTTGGAAAATGTAGGGGGTGATGGTCTCTCAGGGAACGTAGCACGAAAAGCCAAGTTTCTGGTCTCGAGACGTGCTCTCATGTAATGAGGGGAACATCGGGTTCCAAGTGATCAATTGTGATAAGGGGCTCTCTAGTCAGAGGTACAAACTGACGCTTCTGTCGTTAGCAGTGAAAAATCAGAATGGTGTGTCGCCTCCCTGGTGCCAGGATCAAGGATGTCTCCGAGAGGGTGCAGAATGCTCTCAAAAGGGAGAGGGACCGTTTGGAGGTCATTGTACACATTGGAACCAATGACATAGGAAGGGAAAAGGATGCGATTCTGAAGGGAAAGTGTAGAAAGTCAGGCACAAATTTTAAAAAAGAGGTCCTAGAGTCAAGAAAAATCTGGATTACTGCCAGTGCTATGAGCTAGTGAGGGTTGGAATAGAGAGGATAGAGCAGATGAATGCATGGCTGAGGAGCTGGTGCATGGGAGAAAGGTTCACATTTTTGGATCATTCGAATCTCTTCTGGAGTAGATGTGACCTGTACAAGAAGGATAGATTGCACCTGAATATTGAAAGAGAGCTAATATACTGGCAGGGAAATTTGCAAGAGCTGCTCGGGAGGAATTAAACGAGCAAGGTGGGTGCGTGGGGAGGTACCCAGGGAAATAGTGAGGAAAGAGATCCAATCTGAGACTGGTACAGTTGGGAAAGGGAGTGAGTCAAGCAGTCAGGTCAGGAAGGGACAAAGCAGAGAGCAAGGTAGGACTAACAAATTAAACTGCATTTACTTCATTGCAAGAGGCCGAACAGGGAAGGCAGTTGAACTCAGGGCATAATTAGGAAGATGGGATATGGTATCATAGCAATTACAGAAACGTGGCTCAGGGATGGGCAGGACTCGCAGCTTTATGTTTCAGGATACAAATGCTCCAGGAAGGATAGAAAGGGAGGCAAGAGATGAGAGGGAGTGGTGTTTTTGATGAGGGATAGTATTGCTGTTGGACTTAAGGAGAATATTCCTAGGAATACATCCAGGAAGGTTATTTGGTTGGAACTGAGAAATAAGGAAGGGATGATCACCTTATTGGGATTGTGTTGTAGACACCTTCATGGTCAGTGGGAAATTGAGAAACAAATTTGAATGGAGATTTGAGTTACCTGTAAGAGTAATAGGATGGTTATTGTTAGGGATTTTAACTTTTCAAACATAGACTGGGATTGCCATAGTGCTACGGGTTTAGATGGAGAGAAATTTGTTCGAAATGGAGCTTAGGGGCAAGTTTTCATGCAGAAGCTGGTGTGTGTACAAAGCTGCTAAAGGAAGAGGTGGGTGCTGGTACAATTATGATATTTAAAAGGCATCTGGATAGATGTATGAATAGGAGGGGTTTAGAGGGTTATTGGCCAAATGCTGGCAAATGGAACTAGATTAAGTTTGGATATCTGGTCGACATGGATGAGTTGGACCAAAGGGTATGTTTCTGTGCTGTGTCACTCTCTGACTCTGGCTTGCCACTAATGTTTGCCACGTCTCTATGTTCAGTTTCTATCTGGTGTCGGTGTCAACACCTTGTTGTCTCATTCCGACCCCACCTCCCACCGGATTGACAATGATGACTTTTGTAATCTCTTTTTACAGACTATCTGAAGACGGAAGTTTCAAAATCAACAGCTTATGCTTGACTCTCCTGCTCCTCTGATGCTGCCTGACCTGCTGTGTTTTTCCAACACTACACTTTTCGACTCTGATCTCCAGCATCTGCAGTCATCATTGTCTGACAGTCACTCAATCCATCGGGACAGCAAAGATTTTCAACTCTGATTCTGTGAGATGGAGCAATGCTTTTTAGTTCCTGTTTCATAACGTTTTCAGCATCAGTGGGACTGGATGAGAGACCCTACTGTTGCAGTGCACTGAGTGTGGAGCCAGAAACAGTTATACGGCCTGGAAAGAGGAATTCACACCGGGGAGGGGCTGTATACACATTTGTGTGCGGCTGAAGCTTCAGCCATGGAAAAACCCGAGGAATCCTGCCCCATGGAGAAACTGTGGAAGTGTGGCGACTGTGGGAAATGCTTCAGTTTCCCGTCTGCCCTGGAGACTCATCGGCGCAGTCACACTGGGGAGAGACCATAAGACATAGGAGTGGAAGTAATGCCATTTGGCCCATCGATCCACTCCGTCATTCAATCATGGCTGATGGGCATTTCAACTCCACTTACCCGCATTCTCCCCGTAGCCCTTAGATTCTTGTTGTCTCGAGGAATTATCAATCTCTGCCTTGAAGACATTTAGCGTCCCGGCCTCCACTGCACTCTGCGGCAATGAATTCCACAGGCCACCCACTCTCTGGCTGAAGAAATGTCTCCGCATTTCTGTTCTGAATTGACCCCCTCTAATTTTAAGGCTGTGTCCACGGGTCCTAGTCTCCTCACCTATCGGAAACAATTTCCTAGCGTCCACCCTTTCCAAGCCATGTATTATCTTGTACGTCTCTATTAAGTCTCCCCTTAATCTTCTAAACTCCAATGAATACAATCCCAGGATCCTCAGCCGTTCCTCATATGTTAGACCTACCATTCCAGGGATCATATGATATTAACATTGGTATCGAAATGGTTGTGGGTCACAATGTGCTCAAGTGAGAAAGAATAAACTGACCATTGTTAAATATTCATTTTTAAACCATGGAAATAAAATTAATGTTTGGAAAATATACAACTTATCATGTATTAAGAAGATCAGAAATAGGAATGGGAATAGGTAATTGACTGATGGATGGTCTTTCATCACCATCCATGGCTGATCATTTATCTGAATTCTCTTTCCTGCCCGTTTTGTTTTCCATGTCTTCAACTGATGAAAAGGCTACGCTCCAAACGCGTGCGATTTCAAATAGACGTGTTGGACTATAGTTGTGTGACTTATGACTGAAAAACATTGAGTATGTTCTTACACAGACTGGAGCAGTGGGATTTAAACCTGAGCCTCAGGGCTCTATGGGAGACTACAGCTACATCACAAAAAAACTTCTGTAGTAAATAGGTCCTCTTCTGTTGAATGAGAGGAAACACCTTCCTCCTCAACATGAGACATGACCACTGTACCCCCACAGCCCATTACAGTAAATTGAGCCCATCTCCTGTTGAATGAATGAGTGAGAACACCTTCCTCCTGAACCCCTCGAGCCCATTGTAGTAAAGGGGCGGGGACAGTGAAGGGCCTGTGAACCTCTCCACCAATCCCAAAGGGTGCGGACGAATCGAAGAGCGACCTTCCGGGTTGTGGCTTCCTTTTCAACTGCAAAGCCGGCCGCCATTGGTCAGGTGGAGTAAGGTGCGCTCTGATTGGAGGGAGCGCGGATGACGCGCGCCACTGAAGGAGGAGTCGGAAAGAAGAAGAAAAACAAAGATGGCGGCGCGAGGCTGCGGTTTTCTCATCGACTCAGCGGGCGGTTTCTGACGGAGGGAGGGGGGCAGACAGGCATCGTTTACCTCAGAAAATACCTTTAAAATACATTTCAAATTAAAGCCGGAACTTTTCAAACAAAAGTTGTGAAGAAAAGGAGACAGTCCCCGGTGGGGTTTATTGTTTATTTTTGTATAATTTCCGGGGCCCGGGAAGGAGGAGGTGACGGTTACCGGGTGAACGAGAAAACAAATTAAAAATGTCGGCGGTGGAGGAGAGAGAGCCGGCGCCCGCGGCTTCTTCGGCGGCGGCCCGAGCCCAGGAGCTCAACAACCCCCCGGAGCTGGAGGAAGGTCCGAGCTCCAAGAAGCGGGGGGTCCGGCTGGAGGCTGGATTTGCTCAAGGCTTGTATCTATTAACTTATTTAAATGGTACCTACTGTATGGGGCTATGGTTTACATTAAAACCGGAGGATCATGTCAGAGTGTTTGTTTATATTTAGCAGTTGTAGTTGGTAAAATACACTCCCTGGAGGAGCACCTTCTGTGATGCTGCATTTCTTGCCTTCTGCCCTTCCCCCATTTGTTATCTCACATCTTGATTTTACCTTTTCGGTCAAATTTAATTTTATATTAATGAGACTTGGTATTCACTGTGTATTATTAATTAATCTGTTGGATTGTTGTAAAACAAAGTTAATGGTGTAATTTCATTTGTGATGTCTGAGTTTGACATTGAATGTGCAGGTGTGAATATCAATAAGTTGTACAAAATAAATCAAGAGCTTGTCCTTTTTTAACAAAAAGAGGAGTTTAATGATATTATTGGCATTGTCTCCTTTGAGCATGATGATTCAAGTCTGACCAACAAACCAATTCATGCAGTCAATTAAAGTCGAAGAAAATAATTCTGGCAGGCTAAGATTTATACAACCCTAAATACGATTGATTATCTTTTGTATTCCTACCTTTAAGCCGTAAAAGAAGGCATTGCGTGGCAGTTTGAGGCTGAAACATGGCTGGAAAGAATGTAGATTGATGAGGAAAATCAAATGGCAGAGTCTGGGACCACAATCTATCAGTCTGGCTTGATTGCATGAGTGGTGGTTCTTCAAAAGCATCTTCCAAGTCATGACCTCAACCACCAAGAACAGACAAGTGTGAACACAGATTCCGACTACAAGATATATCGCATTGCTTCTTTGTTATTGACCAAAATGGTGGAACTCACTCCTGAACATTGTTGCAGTCCACATCATATTTGTGAAGCAATTTAAGAGGCAGCTCAGCACCACCTTTTCAAGGACAATTTGGGAAGAGTTGTTGGCACAGTCAATGATAGTCACATCTCATGAAATAATCAAAGAGCCCAGGGTGTTGGAGACTGTATGTTAGCATGGATAGAGGATTGGCTAACTGCCACAGTTGTGGTAAGGATGGCAACTTGTAACTAGTGGTGTACCACAGGCATCAGCGCTGGGGCCAACATTATTTACAATATATATATGAATTACTTGGATAAGTAAAGTGAATGTACTATTGCTAAGTTTGCAGAAGAGACAGTTGATGTGAAAGCAGGTGGCGAGGATGACATTAGATATCTGGAGAGGGATAAAGACAGGTTAAGCAAATGAGCGAAAGCTTGGCAGATGGGAAAATGAGGTAATGCAGTTTGTCAGGAGGTAAAGAACTGAATATTAAATGGAGAAAAGTTTAGAATAGAGGGATTTGGAATCATGTCCACGAATCTCTTCATCCAATTTCAGTGAGTAATAGGGAGGCAAATGGGAGGTTGGCCTTTTCAATAGAGTATAAATGTAGGAAGGTTATAGTGAACCTATGTAAGGCATTAGACAGGCTACAACTGAACACTGTGAACAGTTTAGGGCCCTTTACCTGAGGAAAGATAGAATTGGCATTGGAGGCAGTCCAGAGAAAGTTGACCATGATGATATCAGGGATGGAAAGAATGTCTTATGAGGAAAACTGAATAGGTTGGGCTTGTGCTTATTAGAAGTTAGAAGAATTAGAGGTAACCTTATTGTCACGTACAAGATTCTGAGGAGACTTGACAGGCTAGATGTGGAAAAGTGGGTGAGTTGGGACCAGAGGAAGTAACCTCTAAATAAGAGATTGCATGTTTAGGACAGATAGGAATTTCTCCTGAGGGCAGTAAATCTGTGGAACTTGATACTACAGAGGGCTGTTGAGCCTGGGTTGTTATTTGCATTGAAGGCTGAGATAGTTGTTTTTTTTATATCAGTAAGTGAATTGAGGATTATGGGACAATGGCAGGAAAGTGGAGTAAATGTTTGCCAAAATAATCATGATCTGAATAAATGGCAGAGTCAACTCAATGGGCTGAATTGAATAGTAATTAGTAATGAGGAAAAGGATACAACTGGCAATTAGAGACCAGTCAGTGTTGGGAAGCCTCGAAATTATAGGGAGTTGGTGGCATTTGGGTATTGTTACTGGATTTAACATCTGGAGTTTCAAATTGATGCTGCTATGGCCCCGATGCAATTTGAAATCAATTTATGTATCTGGAATATAAAGCTTATCGCTGCTGAGGTACTTATGACAATTGATAAGATCACCAATCTTGTTCACTAATAACATTTTTTTAAGGAAGGAAATCTTCAGTCATTTCCCAATTTGGTGAATGTGTCACTCTTGATCCAAAGTCATGTGGTTGACTCTTAACAGCCCTCTGAATTGGCACTTGGTTTTTTTGGGAGACAAAGTGTCACGTTCCATGAATGAAGAAAGAAAAATATTCAGGACAAGATTGTCACTGTCAGTGAAGGGAAGATTGTGATCTAGTGATACTGGTTAAGTCGCCCAGAGATCTGTCTTCTGAGAACAAAAATTAAAATCCCATCATGGATGCTAGTGGACTTTATTTTCAATGAATAAAAAGATCTGGAAGTGAGAGTTTGTCTCAGTCCTGGCAACTAGGAAACCATTATTGGCTAAGACAATGAATTGCAGATGTTGGAGATCAGCAACAAAAGGCACAATTGCTGGGGAAACACAGCAGGTCTGGCAGCATCTGTGGAAAGAAAACAGTTAAAGTTTTGAATCCAGCCTAATTTTGAAGAGCCACCGGACTCAAAACAGTAACACTGTCGTCTCCTCAAAGATGCAGCCATAACTGTTGCTTTTGTCCAGTCATTACTGATTGTTGTCAAAGTGTTCTTTTAGGGAGAGAAATCCACCATTCACAACCCTACACACGTGTGCACACGCTCACATCATGTGACTCCAGACCTACTACAATGTGGTTGACACTCAACTGCCTTCTAGCATGCAGCCAATTGCTCGGTCCAAAGGCCACGAGGGATGGTGAGCAAATGTTGGACGTGCTAGCAACAATCCCATCCCTCAAAATATTTTCATATATATTATAAAGCATATGTTAATGAAGGACAGCCAAAACAAACTGCTATGGGAAAGTCATGCCCAACTATCTTGATTTGCTTGTAGTTATAAATATTGTTTTAAAATCCTCTTCAGAGAGGACATTGGTTCCATCATTGTTGCAATACTGCATGCAATTCTGTGCTTTCTGCTACAGGAAGGGTGTTGTGAAACTTGAAAGAGTTCAGAAAACATTGACAAGGATGCTGCCAGGGTTGGAGGGTTGAGCTACAGGAAGAGGCTGATTAGACTGGGGCTATTTTTCCTGGAGCTTTGGAGGCTGAGGAGTGACATTATAGACATTTATAAAATCATGAGGGGCATGGGTAGGGTAAATAGGCAAGGTCTTTTCCCTTGGGGTGGGGGAGTCCAAAATTAGAGGGCATAGGTTTAAGGTTAATGGCAAATGGAGTTTAATATAGATAAGTGTGAGGTCTTACATTTTGTATAGGCAAATCAAGGTAAGAATTTCATGGTGAATGGCAGGACGTTAAGGAGTGTAGTGGAACAGAGGGATCTTGGAGTACAGGTTCACAGTTCTCTGAAAATGGAGTCACAGGTAGAATTTTTTTGGCACACTGGCCTTCATCAGTCATGGCATTCAGTATAAAATACCAAATGCTTGCTTTCATCAGTCAGAGCACTGAGTACAGGATTTGGGATGAATTGTTGCAGCTGTCACAGATTCCACACAACAACACAAGATGGGACCCTGCCCTCCCCTGACTGACCGTCCCTTTGCATATCAGGGGGAAGACCGCCTTTAATTGTGATGATCAGGAAACATGCCATATTCAAAAAAAGGGCTGTGTTCACAAATATTTGGACAGAGGAAGGAAGTTGCAGAATTGGGTGAAGATCAATCTTCATCCAGAGAGAGAGGAAGAGCAGCAGCAGCTTCAGAAGTTCATGGTCCAACTTCTGAAAAGACCTTGTCTGATTTGCAGTTGTTTCTGGGCTTGCAATATCGTACTGCAGCATATTGTAGATCTTCATTAAGAGTGTCAATACCGCACTACAGAGGTCCATTTAGCAACTTGAGTCCATATGAACTCTTCGTGGAGGTATGCAGTCTGCCCCATAACCGTGTTGGTTTACAGTTACATATAGATCCACACAAAGATCTTTGGGATTGAGAGGAAAGAATGTTCCACAGTAACTAGAGTTACGTTCAGATTTTCTATCATGGACTGACTGTGATGACCTTTGCAATCACTTCACAGGAATATTACAAGAGAAGAATTTGGCGGCAGAAATCTCAGACCAAACCTCACATCAAAGTCTGACAGGCACTTGATTCACAAGGACGTGGATATTCATGGCCTTGAAAACAAAGGGGAGAAGGTCTGTCTGCTTTGTTAGGTTTTAAACGTCAGTGTGACAGGAAACTCAGAGTCTCACATACCCATACACCAGAGTAGTGACTGTAACATGCTTTACAGTCTGAATGAGAGTGTTCCAATTAGCAGAGGGTTCACCAGTAACACCACACACAGGCTGTGAGCGTGAGCGAGTTTTCAACAGATTGTTAAGGTCTGAGACAGATTAGGGCACCTGCACCATGGAGAAACTGTGGAAATGTGGAGAGTGTGGGAATGGTTTCCCTTCGCCATCTGCGCTGGAGATTCATCGGCGTTTGCACACAAGGCAGCGGCTGTTCACCTGCACTCAGTGCAGGAAAGGCTTCACTCAGTTACACTCCCTCCTGGCCCACCAGTGTGTCCACACCAGCAAGAACCCGTTCATCTGCCCCATGTGTGGGCAGGGCTTCACCAGTCACACCACCTGCTGCCGCACCAGCGGATCCACACTGGGGAGAAGCCGTTCACCTGTCCCGTGTGGAGCAACGACTTGTGCGATTCCTCCACCCTGCACAAACTCCAGCGCATCCACACCAAGGAGCGGCCGTTCACCTGTCCAGTGTGTGGGCAGGGCTTCACCCAGTCATACAACTTGGGGAGACACCAGCAACTTCACAAGTGAGATGGCACAGGGATTCGGGTTGGATTCTGCTGTTACCATTGCTGAGAGTCACATCTTGAACCCTGATTAGTGGGTGAAGTGGGAGGAGTAAGGGGTTCCTTTATGCTGACTGGCCGCGCTCTCACCCACTTTACTTCTAGTGGGGGCTGACGCTCTCTGAGCCTGGGATTGCACCTTCCCTACGGAAACAGTCCACAGAAGCGGCTGAAGTGCAGGTAGATCTGAAATAGATACATTTGTCTCTGTCCCATTGAGTCTCCAGCACAGTCGATCCAATTGGCTTCTGTCAGTGTTTATGCTCCACCTGAGCGTCCACCCATCCCTTCATCAGCATACAGGTATCCCCTGCTTTTTGAAAGTTCACTTTACCCCCTACCCCACTCCCGTCCAAGCCTGTGCCAATTCTTAATCCTAACTTCGACCTTCTATTTATTGCTGATGCCTGGTTTCAGTCCCTGTATTCACCTCCCATTCATGTGTCTATCCAGATACACACCGTAAGTGTTGCTAAAGTGCCTCTTTCCACTCCATCCACTGGCAGTGCATTCCAGGCATCCACCATCCAACTGTGTGAAAAATCTTCCCTTTCAATTCTCCCCCAGACTGTCCCCCTCTCACCTTGAACCTGTGCCCTCTTGTAGTTGACTTTTCCACCCTGGGGGGAAGCCTCTGAGTATCTTACTGACTTTCTGGCCCAACAGCAAACATCCAAAGAATAATCCACACAGACCCATTTCCCTATCCCTAATAGTCGACAATTACCCCTGAATAACGTACCTAACTTTCACATTCCTGAACACTGTGGCGCAATTTAAGCATAGACAATCCAACTTAACCTGCCAATCTCTGGGCAGTGGGTAATTTAGCATAGCCACTGCATCCTAACCTGCACATTTGGATTGTGAGAGGAAACCGGAGGAAAGCCATATCGACACAGGGAGAATGTGCAAACTCCACACAGACAGTCACCTGAGACTGAAATCGAACCAGTTTCCCTGGTGCTGTGAGGCATCACTGCTAATGATTGAGCCACCATGCCGCCCCCGTCCAGCCAATCTGTGTATCTCATCATTTTGTTGAGGTCATCCCTCCGCCTCCATCTTTACAGTGAAAATACTCCAGGTTTATCCCATCTCTTCTCATAATGAGACCTCCAGACCATGCAATGCCCTAGTGAACCATCTCCATAGCCAGTATCCATATCCTTCCGGTAGTGTGGCAACCAGAACTGCACGCAATATTCTGAATGTGACCGGAATAAATAGCTCTAACATAACTCGCCAACTCTTACATTCAAGGCAAACGTGCTGTGTGCCTTCTTGATCACGTTACCCGCCTGTGTTGCCACTTTTGGAGATCTATATGGTCAGATCCCTCTGTATGCTAGTGCTTTAAAGTGGTCTGAAATTTATCGGACAATTCGTGTATTTCCTATGTATCTGTATCCAGCTTCACCTTAATTGTGTTCCGCTCTTTATCTCTTTTCCCCCATCCTCACCCCTCCACACATCAGCATATCATAAGACTATAGGAGCAGAAATTATGCCATTCAGCCCATTGAGCCTGCTCAACCATGGCTGATATGTTTCTCAACCCCAATCTCCCCATAACCTTTGATCCTCTTGATACTCAAGAACCTTGTTATCCCATCTTAAATATATTCAATTATCTGGCCTCCAGAGCCTTCTGGGGCAGTGAATTCCATAGATACTTCACTCTCTGTCTGAAGTTCTTCTTATCTCTGTTCTAAAAGGTCTTCCCTTTTCTTGAAGGCTGAGGAGGAGGCAGAGAGGAGCATGGTGTGCACCTGCAAACTCCAGAACTTCCCCAACATCATGAGTCAACAATAATACTTTCTGGAGCAAGAAACGAAAGTGTGACACCACAGGAAGTGAAATTAGGCCATTCAGGCCATTGAGTCTGCTCCACCATTCACTCATTCTTGAGTGTCAAGGGGCTCAAAGGTTACAGGGAGAATGGGGTTAAGAAACATATCAGCCATGATTGAATGGCAGAGCAGATTCAATACGATAAATGGCTTGTTAACCATCCCTGGGAAGGAGGAAGCAACACAATAAGTTGTTTCTTAGGAAAGGTAAGATAATGTTATTTAATACTGGTGTGACAAAATGATAATTAATTCTGCCTGTAGAAGGAAAGCCCTGACATAGAGGGGTTAATTGCAGGGCAGGCTGTTTCAAACAGACAGCTAACCCTCAAGGATAAGAAGGTAAACTACAGACCTGAGGTCTCCAGCAATGTGAGGTGATGTTAGAGTCTTAAAAAAAAGTCACACCACAGATTTGAAATTGAGGAACTACCACCAAAATTCAACTCCAGAATGATGCAGCAGCAGCAGTACTTAGAAGAATAATACTTCATCAAACCCCTGGACACTTCCAGAGATGGGCACTGTCGGTGGAAACCCAGTTAAATTTAGACATCAACTGGGTGATAGCCAAGTTTGGGGGGGGTGAAGCTGAATGAACTTGAGAGGTTTTATTTGTGGTTGTTACGTGCAATAAAGTGCAAATCATTGTTTCAGCAGTTGATTGTCTGTGCGGTTTCTGAGTCAGGAGCCAAATTAAGGTTATTCACCCACAACCACACCATGAGGCTGGGATTAATATTGACTCCATTGCATTCAAGAGAATGTCATCAATACTGTTATAAAGCGAAGGCTGAACCCACCCACCCCCAACTCTCCAAGATCTCAAACCGAAACTTCCAAAGAGTGGCACATTGCCCTTTAATCTGTAAAGTCAGTGTGATAAGTGGTGTAACCTGCTGTAGTGTTAAAAGTAAATCCCTGACACTTTAAAATCAACAATCAGCAATTTATTTAACCAACTCTCACGATGAACAAATAATCGAAACTATTAACAAACTGAATAAATTTTTCTTAACTACTGAGTATTCTGGAAGAAATCAAGATTCTTCTGGTATGCTGTTCCAATCAATACATGTCCCACTCAGATAACACAAAATAGAATTTAATCTCTCAGATTACAACCAGGTTATGTGTCTTCCGGAATATTCTGTGCCATCTTCTGTGGGGGATGCCTCCTCCGATTCCTCTGTCAGGAATCCCCTTCTCTATTTTTCTAAATAATGCTTTCTCTAATACACAGCTGACTGAGAGCACCAATGCTTTATGATAGGATTGGTCCTGTTGTCAAAACTTTAGGATTTAAATTTAATAAGTTTTTGGTAGCCAATGGGGCTGATTTAAATTGATTGGTGAAATTGAACACCTGTTTTCTTGTCCTGCTAACTGTACAGCCCTTTGATACAAATGTTTCAGTTCAGGTGCTTTCTGTTGTGATGATGCTGCTCCTTTAAGATTACGTTGTTGGTTTATTTTCAGGAGGGGTTGTAAAAGGCAGAGCTTCTCATTCGTCTAGGATTAAGGATTTCACTAATGGTTAACAGATACTGGCTAAGGCAACAATCAGGGAAAAGGGTTTGACATTTTATTTTCTAAAACACTTCTACAATGAAAGGGCAGTTGTCCCATTTTTTTCCCCTGGCTTGGGTTTCAGCAGGCAGTCTGTCTGAAGCTGCTGTAGGAAGAAATGTTTCCTGATTCAACAGATGTTTCTGGCTGACTCTGAAGGTTCAGGGAAAATAGTAACAGCGTATTCAGCCTCTCCCTGTAGCTCAAACCTTGCAGCCCTGGCAACATCCTTCCAAACCTTTTCTGAACCCTTTCAAGTTTCACAATGTCTTAAAAAGATGTCAACTTTGCTCGACTAATGTGGGAGAATTTTCTGCATGGTGCGTTCTGTCTGAAAGAGCCCTCTCCTGTGCTGTGACAGAGCTGCAGTGACTTTCAAAAGCCTGACAAATGCTGTTATCAGTCAAGGATTCATTGGGAGAAACTTCTCAATCACATCTGTAAATGGAGAAAGTGTTTTTAATAATGAGACATGAATAAAGGATGCATTAATTTTTTGTTCTGAAGACTTACTCATACATCTCAAAACAGAGCTTATGAACTCGGTCACAAGAAGTCTACGGGAATATAAGACACCAATGCCTATTTCCTGACCAGGACCAACTTTGCACAGAAAACATAGGCATTTAAAACGAATGGCACCCCATTTATTTAAAGATCAGGTGAACTTATGAGGCACAGCATTGCCTTAGAAATGAGAGATCCTTGACACACACAGCCAAAATCATCACTGCCATTATTATCTAATCAGAATTTAGGCTGGGATGTTTTTCCACTGGAGCAGAGGAGGTTGAGAGGCAATATTTTCAAACCATGAGGGATAGAGTTGGCTTAATGGTAGCTGTGTCTTCCTTAGGGGGAGGATTTCAAGAGCAAGGATGCGTTTTTATGGTGAGAGGAGAAAGATGGAAGAAAAGATGTGGGGCAAAATATTTACAGAGTGTAGTTTGCCTGGGGAAACAGCTACCAGTGGAAGTGGTTGAAGCAGGTACATTAACATTGAAAAGGTGTTTCAACAAATACATGGATAGGAAAGCTTTAGAAGGATATGGGCCAAGTGCAAGAAAATGAGGTTAGTGTTGACAAACATTTTGGTCAGCATGGACGGGTTTGGGCTGAAGGGCCTGTCTCTGTGCTATAGTACTCGATGACTGGTGTTCCTGTCACTCTGACAGTGTTGAGTTTCCACATGAACCAGGAAAAAGTGAGGACTGCAAATGCTGGAGATCAGAGTTGAGAGTGTGATGCTGGAAAAGCACAGCAGGTCAGGCAGCATCCGAGGAGCAGGAGGATCGATGTTTCAGTCATAAGGACATCCAGATGAATATCTCACTAAATCATGCTGAATAAAATCTGATCTCATTTGTCAACTCTGAAGTGGAGGTGCTGGGGGTGGACAGGTCAGAAGTCACACAACACCAGCTCACAATCCCAATAGATTGATTTGATCTCATGAGCTTTCGAAGCACTGTTCCTTCATCAGGTGAAGTGATGAAGGAGCAGCACTGATGAAGGAGCAATGCTCCCAAAGCTTGGGATTTCAAATAAACCTGTTGGACTGTAACCTGGGGTTGTGTGACTTCTGACTTCTTCAACTGTGCATTCATGTTGAAATTGATGGGATATTTTATCCAACTCGGAGTAGTTAAATCATATCGCTTGGAGGGGTTCATTTGAAATCTTCCCGGAGGTGAATTTAACAAGATTGAATTATTCAAAGTTACTCAATTCTAAACTTACATCAGGACCGGTAGTCATAGAGAGGTACAGCGCGGAAACAGATCCTTCAGTCCAACTCATCCATGCTGACCAGATATTCTAAATTAATCTAGTCCCATTTGCCAGCACTTGGCCCAAAACCCTCTAACCCTTTCTATTCATGTCCCCAACCAAATGTCTTTTAAATTCTGTAATTCTAACCAGCCTCCTCCACTTCCTCTGGCAGCTTATTCCATACACGCACCACACTCTGCATGAAAAGTTTTCCCTTTAGGTCCCTTTTAAATCTTTCCCCTCTCACTCTAAACCTATGCCCTCTTGTTCTAACAACATCCTGATAAATCATTTCTGATGGAGATATCAACGTTTCGGGTAGAACCCTTCTTCAGTCCTGAGGGATAATATCTGAAATGCTGACTCCTGTTGTGCCCAGCCTCCTGTTTGTCTATTTTAGATTCCAGCATCTGCAGTTTTTTATTTTGTCTCTAACAAATGGTGGAGCAGATTCGATGGGTCAAAATAGCCTAACTTCTGCTCCAATGGTCTTGTGGTCTTAGGATTGTGCGGGTCCTGGGCTCAATGAGCAGCAGCGCCCACTGGAAGCAATGTTCACAGAATCATAGAATCCCTGCAGTGTGGAAACGGGCCCTTCAGCCCAACAAGCTCAGAGCGACCCTTTGAAGAGTAACTCACCCAGACACATTCTCCTATCCTATCACTCTGCACTTACCCCTTACTAATGCACCACACCTACACACTCCTGAACACTATGGGACTATTTAGCTTGGCCAATTCACCCAAATATGCGCATGTTTGGACTTTGGGAAGACACTGCAGCACGCGGAGGAAACGCACACAGACACTGGTGGCTGGGGCGGGTGGGGCAGGGGAGGAATACGTGCAAACTCCACACAGACAGTCACCCTGAGGATGAAATCTGCGTCCCTGGTGTTATGAGGCAGCAGTGCTAACCAATGAGCCACCACCACTCCCAACCCCGCACCCCCCAGTAGAAAACAAAAAAAGCCTATCAGCTCTCCCACTGCACCCACTATCAGAAAGGGCAGGAGGTTCAGTCCTGGGGATGACCCTCAGCAGTGTTACCGGCAGAATCGGATTGTTGGGAGCATTGGTGCCTCCGCTGGTGCTTGTTCAAGCTGCAGGACATTGTGAACTTCTGCCCACATACAGGGCAGGCAAACGGCCTCTCCCCAGTGTGGACCCGCTGGTGCATCAGTAGAGTGGAGGAGACAGCAAAGCCCTTCCCGCACTCGAGGCAGGTGAACGGCCTCTCCCCAGTGTGGACCCACCGGTGTGTCAGCAGGTGGGAGGCCTGGGTAAAGCCCTTCCCGCACTCAGAGCAGCTGAAGGGCCTTTCCCCAGTGTGGACCCGCCGGTGCTTCAGCAGGTCGGAAGAGCGTGTAAAGCACTTCCCGCAGACAGAGCAGGTGAATGGCCTCTCACCAGTGTGGACCCGCCGGTGGGCCAGCAGGTCAGAGGAATCGCTGAAGGCCTTCCCACATTTGGGGCAGGGGAAGGGCTTCTCACCGGTATGGACCCGTCGGTGAATCACGAGGTGGGAGGAGCGAGTGAACACTTTCCCACAATCGGGACAGCGGAAGGGCCTCTCCCCTGTGTGCACCCGCTGGTGCCTCATCAGGGCAGAGGAATCATTGAAGACCTTCTCACACTTGAGGCAGCTGAAGGGCCTCTCCCCTGTGTGAACCCGCAAGTGCCTCAGTCGGGCAGAGGAATCGCTGAAGCTCTTCCTGCACTCAGGGCAGCTGAAGGGCCTCTCCCCTGTGTGCACCCGTCGGTGCCTCAGCAGGGCAGAGGAATCACTGAAGGCCTTCCCGCATTCAGGACAGGAGAATGGTTTCTCCCTGGTGTGACTGCGCCGATGTGTCTCCAGGGCAGACGGGACACGGAAGCCTTTCCCGCAGTCGCCACACTTCCATGGTTTCTCCATGGCCGAAGCTACAGTTGCACTCAAACGCGTGTATGTCCCCTCCCTGCCTTGAATTCCTCTATCCAGGCCAGATAACTGATTCAGGCTCCACACTCAGTGCGTTGCTGTAACAGTAGGGTCTCTCTTCCAGTCCCACTGATGCTGAAAACGTACTGAAACAGGAACCAATTGGATCATAGTTGAAAATTGTTGCAGTCCCGATGGATTGAGTGGCTCATAAATGCTGGAGAATCAGAGTCAAAAACTATGGGTCAGGCAGCATCCGAAGAGCAGGAGAGTCAATGGTTCAGGCATAAGCCCTTCATTTCTTGATTTTGAAACTTCATCTTCAGATCTTCAAATACTCTGTAAAACGAGGTTCCAAAAGTCAGCCCTGTCAGTCCAGGGTAGAAATTCAGAACAAGCAATTCTACTTTCTCCAGAACATTCTTTTCTTTTGTTATTCCACAAAACTGAAAGCACCATCCCACTCTCTCTCTCCCTCCCTCTGTTCTCACTCCATTCTAATTCTCCTGAAAGTGCTCATTCAGGATCTGACAGGGACAGAAGAGCAAAACAGTCATGACTGACATCTCTCTGAATTTTGGATACCTCCACCTGAAAATTAATATCTTCCACGACATTGGGATACTGTTGAGAGTGATTTTGGGAAGCAAAAATAAAGTGTGTACATTCAGGATGAACCTGCAATTCAGCTTCTTGACAAACAACCAAACGCAAAATGGTTAACGTGCCCCCACGGGGGTGGGGGAGTTTTGGAATGAGACATCAAGGCAATGATACTAGAGAGAAACTGAACAGACTGAAGTGGCAAACCAGAGTCATCTAGATATACAGCACAGACAAAGGCCCTTTGGTCCAACTGGTCTATGCTGACCAGATATCCTCACCGAATCTAGTCTCATTTGCCAGCGTTTGGCCCATATCCTTCGAAACCCTTCCTATTCATATACACATCCAGATGCCTTTAAATATCTATCTGGCTGCATGAGGGGCTTTCTGTGTCCTGCGTAATATATGATCAGCAGGCATCTAGCAATCTACAGGAATTGCCACCGATGTTATGTTCATTTAATAGTACTGACAGTGATCAATTAATTTGTGATTTTTTTTTGCAGGAAGACGTGTCGAAAGAAATCTGAAAGGAAATGATACATCAACTTCTGACAGAGCCATTTGATTCATTGGGACTTGAATCTCAGCAGCCATTCCAGTCGAAAAGAAATGTTTGCTTTTGTCTGCTTGAGAGAGTTTGGACAGTCCTGTGGCAGGAAGAATACTGAGACATTGAGTGAGGAAGTTTCAGTGCCCAGACTGTGAAAAGTGCTTCAAACCATTTACTCAGCTTGGGGAATCAAAGTCTCACCCCGCACGGTGGGGATAGACTGTGTACCCGCTCCGTTATAAATTTCAAACCCAGAGTGACACAAGGAAAGCTCTCCCCATGGGGAAACCATGGAAATGTGGGGACTGTGGGAAATAATTCCCTTTCCCATCAGCGCTTGACACCCACAGACATGTTCACACTGGGGAGATGCCGTTCTCCTGCTCAGTGTGCGGGAAGAGTTTCAGTTGGCTGTGCAGTTCACACCAGGGAGAGGCCATTCATCTGTCACTATTGTGGGAAAGGATTCACTCAGTCGTCCCGGCTGCAGACACACCAGCGGGTCCACACGGGGGAGAGGCTGTTCTCCTGCTCTCAGTGTGGGCAGTGATTCATCAATGCATCCATCTCCTGAAACTCCAGCGAGTTCACATGGGGTAGAGGCTGTTCACCTGCTCTGAGTGTGGGAAGGGATTTGTCGATTCTTACTCTCTGCGGACCCACCAGTGGGTACACAGTGGGTTCACCTACCCCAAGTGTGGAAAGAGCTTCAGTCATGTGAGCAACGTGCGGAGGCACCAGCGGATCCACACCAGGGAGAGGCCATTCACATGTTCCTGTGTGGGAAGGGGTTCACTCAGTCATCTACACTGCTGATCCATCAAAGGGTCCACACCGGGGAGAGGCCATCCATCTGCTCTCAGTGTGGAAAGGGCTTCACCCGCTCCGCCCACCTGCGAGTTCACGTGCCATCGCAGGGGGATTGAAGGAATGACGGCTGAGTGTCATTATCGACTGGAATATCAACCCAGTTTTGGGGACTCCCAGGTTCAAATCCTGCTGTGCCAGGTTGCAGAATTGGAATTCGGTCAGAAATCTGGAGTTTAGAATTATAAAGGGACAACTCAGCTGACCAACAGTAAAGGAAGTGGAGTTGGGAGGAGTGTGTGCACTTTGAGCTGCTTTTTTTTTCAAAAACAAGCTACTTTTCATACACTTTTTTGCTGGGGAGATCTGAAACTGTAACAAAGTTGGGTGACAAAGTTGGGTTAAACAGAACTTAACCCCGGTCTCAGACTCTCATTGAAGGCTGTGAGATCCAACAGGTTTTTGTTTTAAAGCTGCTCATTTCTTTCAAACTCCTGCACTAAGTTTCCAATGTCATGTATCAGAATGAGCAGTGGATGAGTAGCTAGTATTGTTAGATATTGTAAATTTTTCCGGAGTGCAGGTACTGCATCGTTTCATCAGCATTGTTAGGTTTACTGTCAGCACTGGGAGGTGTGGGATGTATTCACAAGAAACAAAGTTAAAAATCATACAACACCAGGTTATAGTCCAACATGTTTATTTGGAAGCACTAACTTTTGGAACACTGCTCCTTCATCAGGTGTTTGTGGAGCAGGAGCATAAGAGAATTTATAGCAAAAGGTTGCAGTTTCATGCAACAGAAATGATATATTGAACAAACCTAGATTGTTGTTAAGTCTTTTCTCTTTTAGAATGGGTTGCAGGTTTTGGTTCATTAATATGTAAATCCCAGAACTTTGAAAACACATTCTCAAGACAACTTAAGGTCTGTATATCAAACTTGAATCAGACTGGTTCTATTTCCAAAGTAGAAATTTATAAAATCTCACATGGATTGACTGCCTGTAGATTGTGTGCTTTTTGAGCAAAATATAATATATCTGCAAATATAATTCTGCAAATTCAAAGTCACCCCAAAGCCTGATATGTAAGTGTGCGTGCATAAGAGGGTGAGAGTGTGGGTGTGTGCATGAGAGAGTGAGAGTGTGGGTGTGTGCATGAGAGAGTCTGTTTGTGTGATAGAGTATCAGCCTGTGAGAGGGTGAGAGTGTGGGGGGTATATGTGTGTGTCTGAGAGAGGGGTCTGTGTGAATGTGAGTGTATGTGCTTTGTGTGTGACAGTGAAGTGAGGTTACCTGTCATGTGACATGAACCCAAGGTCCTGGTTGAGGCCATCCTTATGGGTTCCGAACTTGGCTATAAGCCTCTGCTGGTCCACTAAAATTGATGAAGCAGTTGCACAACACACACTGGAGAGGGCAGAGTGGGACTTATCTTTCGATTTGCAGGAGGTGGGAGGTTCTGGATGCTGGAAACTAGGGAAAACACATGCTGGAGGACCTTCGGCTCTGAGAGATGGAGCTGGAAACCAGGCTGCAAACATGTTGGGGGAATCATAAAGCCTGTGGAAACAGGCCCTTGGTGACACTTCAGTCCATTTGAGAAATTGAATTTGCTTCCACAGAGTTTCCACGGTGTAGGGGTCAGTGTGTCTTGGCAGCCTCAACGATCCAATGAAGGGCTCATCTGCAGTGAGAATACCCAGTCCACATTTTGCCAAAAGTTCAAGTTCTCTCCACAGTCAGAACCCTGGGGCACTCCCACGCAGGCTGCGTGTAATCGCTGGGCTTCTCGATGCATGTCAAGTTTGGAATAATTTCCTGCAGACAAATATTTCCCCTCCTGGATTCAAATGCTGCTGATAATCAGGCCCTGAGTAAATTCTTTGTGCATGCCTGAACAGCAAATCTCTTTCTCTGCTAATACCTTGAGAGATCAGATCACTGCTGTCAGTGCAGGGCAGAAAATAAGATGAGAGAATTCTGGTTTGTACGGAACATCCTTCTCTTTGTTCTACCCAAAATCTGTCTCCCAATTACTCCACCTTTCGATGGATTCCAAACCGAATTCATCCTTCCGTCCTCCTGTTTTTGCCCAGCTCCCCTCTCTTGAAAGCGCTGACTCTCAGTTCAGTTTCTCAGCCACTTCTTCCATCTCCAGTATGTCGCCCATGTCTTTATTTAGTTTTTAAAAGCGAAAGGCAGTGGTTTGCTGATGCAGGACGTGAGGGTGACTGCGCTCACACAGTGTTCCAGACTCTGTGTAGTGTCATTTACAAAAGTCTGCACTGCACGTGTACAGAGAAGGGGATCCTGGGAGTGGGGGGGGGGGAGGTATGGTGGGAGTGGGTGGTATGCATTCACCACCTCCCCATTGAATCAAGACCCAATCATCCCCTCAGCGTCCCCTGTCCATTTACCCATCGCCACCTATAGTGCCCCCGTCCTTTCTCTCTCACTATCCCTAGCTTCCCGTCTCTTCTCTCTCTCACACACACACATCCCACCCTCTGCACCCTCTTGTTTCTTACCCCACTCTCTGCAACCCCCTCCATTCTATCTCCATACCCTCTGCCCGCGTCCAGTCTCTCATCTACCCTCTCTCCCCCATTCATTCCCCTTCTCTTTCTCCCCACCCTCTGCCTTCCTGTATCCAGTCCCTCTCCCCACACTCAATCTCTCTCTCCCCCCACCCTCTCCTGTCATTCATTTTTGCTCTTTCTCCCCCCCACCACTCTCCCCACACTCTGCAACCCCCAATTCCTCTCGCTTCACATTCTGCACCCCCCTATTCTCTCTCTCTGCCAATCCCTCTACCCCCCAACCTGTGCACATCCAGGCTTTCTCTATCCCCGATGGTCTGTCCCCGTGTCCATTTTCTTTTTGTCTTTCCCTCCAAGCCTCTGTCTCCCATCCAATCTCTGACCCCACACCCCCAACCCCATCCTTTCTCCTGCCTCGAGACCTCTAAGCATAGAGAGAGTGGATGGTAATGACTCTACCTGGGAGACAGGAGGGGTTGATTCGAGAAATAGCTGATCTTTGACATTGAGAATAGCTAAAACGATGTACTCAGAAAATCGGTAAAGTCTGAAAGCATATTCAATTGTTGAAAAAAAAAGCTGCAGCCATCTTTCTGAAATGTCCATAAAAATCTGTGTAGTTAGGCCACAGTTGAGGACAGGCTGGAAGGGTGCAAGGGCGGAATCCTAGTCTTGTGAAATTGGTTCAAATTGTGTAGAAATAGAGCCATAGAGTTGCACAGCACGGGAACAAACCTTTCGGTCCACGCCGACCATATATCCTAAATTAATCTAGTGATCCATTTGCCACCATTTGGCCCATATACCCCTCAACTCTTCCTAATCATATACCCATCCAGATGCCTTTTAAATGTTGGAATTGTACCAGCCTTGACCACTGCCTCTGGTAGCTCATTCCATACCTATACCACGCTCTTCGGTCCCTTTTGAACCTTTCCCCTCTCACCTTAAACCTCTGCCCCTCTAGCTTTGGACTTCCTCTACTCTGGGAAAAAGACATACAAATGTTGAGCAGCCAGACAAAATGAAAAAGGAATAAAGTGTTGAGCCCCAGGGAAACAAAACAAATTGTGGCTCTAGCGTTTCTTTTTTCTGACTGGCATTTGGACACCGAAAATTTGTCAGTAACACAGGCAACTCCACTTGGCATACTGCGCATGCTTCTCAGTGTCAGCAAGCACTGCGCATGCTTCTTGGTGTCAGCAGAATACTGCGCATGCTGTCTGCTGTCAGCGGAACGACGCGCGACATTGTTTTGATGGGCCAATAGAAAGTGCTGGAGGACCGGAAGGAGCCTGCCCCCGTTGTCTGAATGCGGAAATTGGATCATGAGTTTGTGTTGGTGCCGTTGCTGCTCCTCTCTCTCTGAATGAAGATTGAGCCTGACCCCAACTGCAACTTCTTTCCTCTATCCAACATCTGTGAGTACAACACATTTTACTCACCCCCTTTTCCATTCTCGTGTTCAACTCGACTTTCAGCAAAGTTGGTTCAGGTCTGTGTCTTAATTGGCAAACACATGGCAAATGCAGTAACACAGTGTGCAGTTGTAGCCTTTCCTGTGAAATAAAAGCAGAGAGGAGATGCATTGTTTAAATGGTGATATATTGGGATGTGGAGCAAGTGAGGACTGCAGATGCTGGGGATCAGAGTTGAAAAGTGTGGTCCTGACAAAGCACAGCAGGTCAGGCACCATCCGAGGTGCAGGAGAGTCAACATTTTGGACACAAGCACTTCATCAGGAATGATGTGTGGATGTACAAAGGTGCCTCAGCTGCCTTCTACTCAGGCTTTCTACTCCAGTCAATGCCAGTTGTCACATAGGTGCAGCAAGCAATGACCAAGGCAAATGGTATATTAGCAAGAGAAATTGAGTTCAGAAATGTCTTCCTGCTGAGTTCATCTGACTTTTAAATGTCAAAAATAGTTATGGGGGAAGGCAAGGTTTTTAAAAAATATTTTATTGGAAACATTTTCAAATCCTTTACAAAACATCTAGACACAGAAAAGAACTAAACCAAAGTACAGAAAGATAGAGGCAATACAACAATGTCATATCACAATGCTATTAATAATGAATTAACTACTCCCCTACCAGAACAATCATATCTGCTGAGCTTAAGCTAAACTATAATCAAATTAAATAAAAATTAAAGTAAACTGAATGCACATTAACTTAAATTAGATTATATCACATTACTTTATTCTATTTCACTCACCACACCTCCACTGAGGCTCCCAAGCCTGTAAGCACCAGTCATTTTCCCAATATTCTTTTCCCCCAATCTCCCCCTCCCAGGGCCCCACGGGTGCCCAGACTGATTCCCATGGCTGTACCACACCCCTAATTAATATTGCTGAAAAGTCTGCATCAATATAATTTAGAAAGGGCCGCCATGTCTTGTAAAATTATTCCGTTTTGTGGTGCACCATATTTGTGAGGTAGTCTTGGGGGAGATGCTCCATCACCAGCATATGCCACCCCATAAGACCTGGGGGCATTTCCAATGGCCAATTCATTAAAATGTGCTTCCTCGCACAGTGGGTAAGAAGGTTACACAGTCTCTTCCCGTGTTCCCCCAGAGAGAGCAAAAGAACTTCAATCCTCAGGATGTTCTTACCAAGCACTCCAGTATCTCTGGATCTTACAACAGTGTGGGAGAATGCCTATACTAATTTTACATTTGGGACCCCCTGGTGACGCTCCTCTCTTGAACTTCGCTCGCCTCTCTTGCGCCAAATGAGCCCTGTGTAAAATCTTCAATTGCATGACCTCTGCTTTGTTACATATTGAAATTTTCCTCACATTTTCCCATATATATTCCCATACTTCCAATTAAATATCCTCTCCTAGCTCCCGATTCCATGTCCTACAGAGTCCGTCCACATCCCTAAGGCACATCCCTTCTGTAAGTGATGCAAAATACTAACTGAAAGAGCACCCGTACACCGGAGCACTCTTTTCTCCACATGTGGCCTGTAAAGCTGAGCCAGGAGCGTGGTCTTCCTCTGTATATAATCCCTTACCTGAAAGTACCGGAAAACGTTCCTATTAGACAATCCATAATTCTGACTTAGCTGGCTAAATAACATCAAGATCTCCGCCTCAAATAAGTTTCCCAGACAGAAGATTCCCTTATTCTCCCATGACTTAGAGCCAGAGTTCATTGCCCCAGATTGAAATCCTTGAGCTGCCACCAGTGGGGTAATCAGCGAGGTCTTCAGCCAATTGCCCTTGTCTTGCCTCATTATCTTCCAGGCTTTCACCGTATTTAAAATGATTGGACTCTTACACTGCTCGGTCACAGATTTCATCTTAACCATGAATAATAGATTAACTAGGGGACTGCAAGGCTTCAATGTCAAGCCAAATCGACCCTGAATCCCCCCGTGCCCAGTCACCCACATTTGCTGATAAAGCACTTATTTGATATCTCCAAGTCTAGAAGGTCCACTACCACCACCGACCTCCCCCCCACCCCCCCCTGTTTTATCATCTCCAGTAATTGTACATAGTTAGCTTTATACAGTTGGTGGAAGGCAGGGGTAATAAAAATTCCCAAATACAAAAAACCCTTTTGACGACCGTCTAAACAGGAACTGCATTCCATCCTTCAGATCAGGCACCTCCATTAATACCCCCCCACTGGCACGGCTTCCGATTTTGTAAAGTTGATCCCGCAGCCCGAAAAACTCCAGATACATTAATTGTTTGAATCAATCGAGGAACGGACTCCTCCGGATTGGCCAAGGAGAAGTGGATGTCATCAGCTTATAGGGTGATCTTATTCCCGCCCATTCCCACCCCTGGCCCCACTATTTCAGGATCCCTCCTGACAGCCCCAGCTAATGGCTCAATTGCCAAGGTAAGTAGCAGTGGTGAAAGAGGACACCCCTGTCGACTACCTCTCCCAATATTAAAGTTATCTGATTGAGTGCTGTTTGTGTTGATGGTTGCCTTAGGATCATTATGCAACTCCACCACCCATCTACCAAAGGATCTCCCCAAACCAAAACGCTGTAGGATCCCAAATAGGTACGGCCATTCTATCTGGTCAAACGCCTTTTCTGCGTCTAGGGAGACACTGAACCCGGGATCAATCTTTGCTGGCATACCTGCACTATGGTCAGTACCCTCCCGATATTGTTGGAGGAGCTACAGCCCTTGACAAAACCCGTCTATTCATCTTTCATAATTTAGCGCAACACATTTTCCAACCTCAGGGCCAGCATCTTGGTAACAATTTTAAAATTTACATTCAACAGTGAAATGGGTCTGTGTGAAGCACATTCTTCAGGCTCTTTCCCCTCCTTTAAAATGAGGGAGATATTAGCCTCCCTAAGAGAGTGCGGAAGACAATCCTGTGTATATGAACAGCAATACATCCCCAGAGGCGGCTCCACGAACACATTTATGAATTCCTTATAGAATTCACTTGGGAATCTATCTGACCCCAGTGGGATGCTTTATTGCTTCCTGCACCTCCTGTATCGTCATAGGCCCATTCAACAGGGAAACCTGTTCTGCCTTTATACTGGGGAGGTGCAGGTCCTCAAAAAAGGACTGCATCCTCACTGCACCGTGTTCGTCTCCCTCTGACCGATATTACTGTGCAAAGTATTCCATAAATCTAACATTGATCATCTTCAACTCACTGTGCCAGCCTTCTCTCTAACAGATATAAAAGATTGGGAAGCATTTTTCTTTCTAGCCAGATATCGACTTGGCTTATCTCCAGATTCAAACAATCTTTGTTCAGCAAAGGAGACCCTTTTTTCGCCACCTGTGTGTGCAATGAGTCGAGAGCAGTCCGGAGAGCTGCAGTTTGACCAGAGAAGGCCTATTATAATATGCTTTCTCAGCTATCTGCAGCCAGGTCTCCAGCATCCGTTGTTGCTCCTCCCTCTGACTCCTTCCATTTGTTGAATACGAAATAATCAGGCCTCATAAATATGCCTTAGTGGCCTCCCACAGTATTGCTGGATTACTGGCCGTACCTGGGTTGATATCCCAGAAAAATGTCATTTAGATGACAATGATCTGGACAAAGCTGCCAACAAAGGTGCTGGAAATGAAGCTGAATCAAGGATATGATAATAAAATGGCAAAGCTGTTTGAGAAAAGAAAGCCGGTAAAGTTGCTGAATGACTTCCTGCTGGCCTAGTATATAGAAAAATGCCAAAAAATACATGGCATAAATCCATTACTACATTAGAAGGTTAAAAATCATAGCCACGAAGCTTTTACAATAGCCAACAATATCAGATACACACTATATGAAGCAACATGCGTCTACATTTTATATCAATGTGCCAATCCCTTAAAAACTGCTCAGTTCCATGAGAAACTACCCTTTCAATTGTGAACATGAGGAAAGAAGCAATCCTTTTCCAGGGTGCAAACTCTATATGTGCCAAACTGAGGGATACACAATGAAAATACCTTTGAGACAGAGAGCATCTGAGCACCTTTGGAGAGTCTGCTCCCTTCCTGGATTCACTCCAGTTACAAGTGAATAGTGTCCCCCTGTCACTCTCTCTAGCCCCCCTCCACCTCCCCCCCCCCAGATAAAGAATGGAAAGGGGGAGACATTGCTTTGCTCCCAGATGTTGCCCAGAGGGAGGGGCCTTCACTATGAAACTGACAGGGCTACTTACATGTTGTGACATCCACAATGGCAATGGGGGGTGGGGCGACAGCGGGCCAACACTGCGCCTGTGCTGCCCTGCAGCTGAGGTATGTGGGGAGGGGAGGACACTTTGCAAACTCCCTTTGCTCTCCTCCAAGTCAATGCGGTTCGAGTTCAACCAAAGCACGGGATTTAATTTTAGCTTCACACTCACAGAAAACCACCTTCTCAGTGAATCAAGCAATTTATTTTCCCTCCACTCCATGGAAATACTGATTTGTGAGACTCCAGGGTTGAAGTTGTTACCATATCTGCCACAGGGGGTTGGGTAGAAACTGTTTATTTTATGAACCATTTCAATTCAACCCCATCCTTGCCATTCAAATATTAATGTTAGACAGAGGGCGGTTCATGTGTGGAATGAACTTCCTGAGGAAGGGGAAGGTCCAGGTACAATTCAAAGACATTTGTTTAAGTACATGAATAGGAAAGGTTTGGAGGGATATAGACCAGGAGCAGGCAGGAGAGACTGGTTTAGATTGGGATTATGGTTGGCATGGACTGGTTGGACCAAAGGTCCATGATCATTCTGTATGATTCGATGGTAAGTTCATAGTTCCTTGAAAGTGGAGTCGCAGGTAGACAGCACAGTGCAGAAGGGGTTTGGTATGCTTGCCTTTTTTTGGTCAGTGCACTGGGTGTAGGATTGGGAGGTCATGTTGCGACTGTAGAAGACATTGGTGAGGCCAGGTTTGGAGTGTTGCATGCAATTCTGGTACCAGTGATCCCACCCTGACACACCATAAACCAGAGATAGTGACTGAAATTGACTCTGATACAGAATCAAATAATTAAATCCCTGCAGTGCAGGAAGAGGCCATTTGGCCCATTTTTGCATTGGGTATAGGTGTTGGGAGGTCACGTTGCAGCTGTACAGGACATTGGTTCAGCCACTTTAGGAATGTTGCATTCGATTCTGGTCTCCCTGTTCTAGGATAGGAAAACTGTTGTGAAATCTGAAAGGACACAGAAAAGATTGATAAGGACGTCACCAGGGTTTGAGGGTTTATGGTATAAAGAGAGGCTGAGTAGGATGGGGCTGTTTCTCTGGAGTGTCGGAGGCTCAGGGTGACCTTAAAGAGGTTCGTAAAGTCATAAGGGGCATGGAGAAAGTGAATGGTCCAAAGGAAGTGGTGAAGTCTGGTACAATTAAAACATTTAAAAGGCATCTGGATGAGTGTGTGAATAAGAAGGGTTTGGAGGGATATGGGTCAAATGCTGGCAAATAGGTCACTAGATTCATATAGGAAAGCATAGATGTGTTGGATTAAAAAGTCTGTTTGTATATCACTATGTATATTTGATAACAGATGCTTTATTTCTGTTGATGTAAATATCGTTATAAATCATAGCTGGGTACTAATACTTAGATGCAAGGGAGAGGGAATTTCTCAAGTGGGGCACAAGAAGAATCCTGTGAGACCCCTAATTCTGGTTTACTATCTAATGAACAAACTTTAAGCATGAGCACCAAATGTTCGTTTATGTCTAATTTTGTTTCATTGTCCTTGTTTTATTCCCTGCTACGATGACCCACTCAGCCTGGATGGTTGACAGGCTAAGGGATGTGGGTTGGACCTTGACTGACTGAATGTTTTATTGTTCTGGAAGCTGTAAAAGGGGGTCAAAGCTTCAGCAGAAATCCAGCAGAGCTGAGAACAGATGACATCTCACTCTGTGGGAACAGGGAGATCAACAGGAGGACAGTGAAATCAGGACCTGAAATCTGAGCTGACACCATACTGCTCTGTGATCTGTGCTTCGATTAGCAGTGCCAACCCTCTACTTTTACAGACCTTCCCATTCAACTTGAATACCATGTACCCCCTCAATATTCAGGATCCAATCCTTGTTATTTTGAAGCCATGTCACTGTAAGGAGTCTTAGATCATATTCTCTTCAATGTGTACAGTCAATTCATTCACTTTTGTTACAATACAGCACACATTCAGACATAGAGTCTTCAGTTTCGATTGTTGTGATCTTTTCAATCCAGTTTTGATTGCTGGGACATTTAAGCTCCTTGTCCCTTTCTATCATTCTCTAATGTTCACTTTCCACATCACTACATTGCTCACCTGCCTTGATTTGAATTGGCCAAGAGAAATGCAGGTTTATACATTCACAGGAATAGAAACAGGAGTAGGCCATTTGGCCCATTGAGCCTACTCCACTATTCATAAAGATCATGGATGACCAATCCATCGTTTCAGCTCCACTTACCTGCACTATCCCGACTACCCTAAATTCCACCCTTGCAAAATCCCGTCGAACTGTGTCTTGAATATGGTTACTACTCTTGCTTCCTTGGGCAAAGAATTCCATGGCTTCACCACCCTCTGGGAAAAGCAATTTCTCCACCTCTATCTCCTCCACTCCCCCTAATCTTGTGACCTAGTCTCAACTAACAGCAGAAATGACTAGATAAACTGGGGCTGGGTGGCATGCTCTTTGGATGGGTCAGTGTGGATTTGATGGGATGAATGGCCGGTTTCCACACTGTAGGGCTTCTACGATTAACCGCAGTAGTGTTTGCCTCAGATCACAAACCCAGAACCCAGAACCTCCCACCTTCTACAAATGGAAAGACAAGTCCCACCCTGCCCTCTCGTATGTGTGTTCTGTAACTGCTTAATCATTTCTAGTGAATACAGCCCATACCTCCCGCTGCTGCCAGTAACCTTTACAATGCTAATGAAACAATGCAATACCTGCAGTACTGAAAATCGTAAGGCTTCCAACGATACCAGTTACTGATTCACTGTTCCTTCTGATGTACAGCATTGGAAATATAATGGTGGAGGCTGAATGCAATGAGCAGTTTAAAACAAAAACCCACCTAACCCTTCACTAGGCTCAGGACGCTTTACTTAAAATACATCCTCACATTTCAACAAATTCCCATCTTCCACCAAAATCCCAGATGCCCTCACTCACTCAACTGCTGTCTCACAAATGAAAGATTTCATTGTAGCTTCTGCTCCCAGTAAGGGCAAAACATCTTTGAAAGTTGCTCTGAAAGTCCAGTCTTCACAACGACATTTGTGCTTTCCTTCAGTCGAAATTGTCTGTGCGGACCAGATATTCCAAATTAACATAGTCCCATTTGTCGGCACTTAGCTAGTATCTCTCTCAATTCACCATATTAACAGATGCCTTTTTAAATATTGTAATTATACCAGCCTCCACCACTTCGTCCAGCAGCTCATTCCATGCTCGATTCACCCTCGGTGTGAGATAGTTGTCCATAAGGTTCCTTTTAAATATTTCCCCTCTCACCTCAAACCTATACCCTCTAGTTTTGGACTCCCCTACTATGTGGAAAAGTTCTTGGCTATTCACCCTATCCATGCTCCTTATGAACTTCTATAAAGTCACCCCTCAGCCTCCAATGCTCCAGGGAAAACAGTCCCGGCCTATTCAGCCTCTCCCTATAGCTCAAACCCTCCAACTCTGGCAGTAGCCTTGTAAATCTTTGTCAAACCCTTTCAAAGGTTCACAACACTTTTCCTGTAGCAGGGTAACCAGAACTGAACACAGTATTCCAAAAGTGGTCTCATCAATGTCCTGTACAGCTGCAACATGACCTCCCATCATCTGTACGGAAATGCACTGACTTATAAAAGCAAGCATACCATACTAATTCTTCGCTATCCTGTCTACCTGCGACTCCACCTTCAAGAAACTATGAACCAGCACTCCAAGGTATCTTTGGTCAATAACACTCCCCATTAACTTTGCAGATCCCGCCCTGATCTGCCTTTCCAAAATCAACATTTCAAAATGGGGTTGAGAAACTTATCAGCCGTGATTGAATGGTGGAGTAGATCTGATGGGCTGAATGGCCTAATTTCTGCACCTATGTCGTATGTCCTGGACACAGAGTGAGAGAATTTGGAGCAGGAATAGGTCATTTGGTCTTTCCAGTCGGCACCAGCATTGAACAGTTCATAACGGGATATAAATATACTGGCATCTTGGTGGACAGGGTGGGATTTTTTTCACTGCAGCATCGGAGGTTGAGAGGTGACCTTCGAGAGGATTATAAAATCTTGAGGGGTATAAATGAGGTAAACAGCAGATATTCTTTCCCTGGGGTGGGGGTTTCAAGGTTAGGGAGTAAACTTTGAAGATGAGATGAGAAGAGAAATATTTAACAAAGACATGAGGGACACCTTTTTATTTTAAGACAGAGAATGATTCCACACAAGAACCAAATGTCCAGAGGAGATGGGTGTAGGTACAATTAGTGTTTAAAAGACATTTGGATAAGTATATGAATAGGAAAGGTTCAGAGGGATATATGGGCCAATCACTGGCAGGTGGGACTGGTTTAGTTTCAGAACACGATCTGCATGGACTAGTTGGACTGAATGGTCTGTTTTTGTGCTGTATGACTGTGTAACTGTTCTTAAAACCATTTTCTTACCTTCCCCCAAAGCCATCCACTTCTTTGTTATTCAATGCCAAATGATCTCAGTCTTGAATACATTCAATGACCGACCTAACTACAGGAAGACATCCCAATTCTGAACTCAACTCCTCTGGCTAATATACCACTTGCTTTGCTCTTTGCTTGCTGCACCTGTCTGACAACTGGCATTGACTGGTTTCAAAGGACTCTGAGGCCCCTTTGTCTATCCATACGTCATTCCAGGTGAAGAGCTCGGGCCCGAAATGCCGACCCTCCTCCTCAGTTGCTGACTGACCTGCTGTGGTTTTCCAGCGCCACTCTTTTCAATTTTGATCTCCAGCATCTCACTTTCACCACATCTCAACATATCACCATCTAAACAATGCGACTCCTCTCTGCGTTTTTTAAAACACATCAAAGACTATACATTGTGTCACTGCATTTGCCATGTGTTTGCAAATTGAGACACAGACCTGGATCAACTTTTGTCTGTCCCCTCCCTCGATTCACTCTTTCAGTTGCTGCAAGTCAACAATCGAACCCCAGAATGAAACAAAAAAAATGGAAAAAAAGTTGAGAAAAAGACAGTTGTACTCACAATGTTAGAAAGACAGAGGAAGGAAGTTACAGTCGAGGGTGAAGTTTAATCTTTATTCAGAGAGAAAAGAGCAGTAGCAGCTTCAGAGCTTACAGTCCAACCTCTACATTTCGACAATGCCCAGCTCTGATTGGCAGGAGAGCCAATCTCCTTCCGGTCCTCCAAGGTTCTTCATTGGTCCATGGAAAGGAGCTGGCATGCAGTTTCTGCGGACACCCAGGAATATGCGCAGTGCTTTGCTGACACCAGCAGTCATGTGCATTGCTTGCTGACACCTGGAGCATGCTCAGTATGCAGAAATTTGTTACTAACAAATTTTAAATTTAAAAATCACAAAACACCTGGTTATAGTCCAACGGACTTATTTAGAAGCACTAGCTGTCAGAGCACTGCTCCTTCACCAGGTGATTGTGGAGTAAAAGATCGTAAGACACAGAATTTATGATCTTATAAATTATAAGATCTTATATCTGTGGAATATTCTTTTCTTTTGTTATTCCATAAAATTGAAAGCACCATTCCACTCTCCCTCCCCCTCTGTTCTCACTCCACTCTAATTTTCCTGAAGGTGCTGATTCAGGATCTTACAGGGGCAGAAAAGCAAAAACGTCAAAACTGACATTTCTCTGAATTTTGGATACCTCCACCTGAAAGTTAATATCTTTCACAACATTGGGATACTGCTAACAGTGAGCAGGTCTGATTTGGGAAGAGTGCCAATTCAGGGTGAACCTGCAATGCAGCTTCTTGAAGAAGAACAAGACACAAAATGGTTAACGTCCCCGGGAAGCAGGGGAGCAAAGTGAGACATCAAGGTATTAACATAGACACCAGAGAGAAACTGAACATAAAGATGTGGCAAATGTTTGTGGAAAGCCAGAGTCACAGATATACAGCACAGAAACAGACACTTGGATCAAACTCTTCGGTGCTGACCAGATATCCGAAATTAATCTGGTCCCATTTCCCAGCACTTGGCACATATCCCTTTGAGCCCTTCCTATTCATATCCCCAACCAGATGGCTTTGAAAATACTGCAATTGTACCAGCCTGAGCCACTTCCTCTGGCAGCTCATTCCATACATGCACCACCCTCTGCATGAAAACAATACCCCTTTAGGTCGCTTAAATCACCCCCGTCCTCACCCTTAACTTATGAACCTCCAGTTCTGGACTCCCTCATCCCAAGGAAAAGACCTAGTCTAATTACCCTCTTGCCCCCCCCCCCACCTTTTCATTTTATAAAAGTCTTTCAGGTCACCCCCATCTATCGGTCTCTCCTCACCTTGAGTTTGCAGAGTCTACTCCCTCACCGAATTCACTCCAGTTGCTACAAGTGAACAGATTCCCCCCCCCGGATGAAGAGTTCCCCATAGGGAAGGAGTTGCACTCTGAAACTGACATGGCCACTTCCGCGTTGTGACGTCACCAATGGAGCGAGGCCGGCAACGTTGGGGGAGGGGGGGCACACTGCGCCTGCTCCGGACGGCGGCCGTCTGGTCCGCAAGGCGCCTGCGCAGTTTGCAAAACATCTTCCCTTCAGAGAAGCTCCATAGTGTGGAAGCAGGCCACTCGGCCCAGGGAGTCCGCACCGACCCTCCGAAGGGTAACCCACCCACACCCATTCCCGAACCCCTATTGCTCCGCATTTAACCCTTAGTAATGCATCTAACCTGCACATCCTATGGCTAATCCACCCTAAATTAATGTAGTTCCATTTGCCAGCATGTGGCCCATATCCCTCTGAACCCTTGCTATTCATATGCGCAGATGCCTTTTATATTGTGTCATTATTCAAGCTTCCACGACTTCCTCTGGCAGCAGATCCATACATCCACCACCCTCTGCGTGAAAAGGTTTCTACTCACTTCCCTTTCCCCATTCACCTTAAACCTATGTTCTTCTAGTTCTGGATTCCCCTACCCTGGGGAAAAGACCTTGCCCTGATCCATGCCATTTATATACTTTTATAAGGCGCGGGGGGGGGGGGGGGGGGGGGGAAATCGAATTGAAACATACATAACACTGAACGTCCTGGACATTGGGAAGATGTTTCAATGGGTAAGAAAGACTTGGACCAGAGGACCTTTTAGAATGGAGAAAAGGAAAACCTTCAGCCAGAGAGTGGTGAATCTATGGAATTCCTTGACAAAGAAGGCTGTGGAGGCCAGGTCACTGAGGATATTTCAAACTGAGATAGATAGGTTCTTGAGTATCAAGGGGATCGAGGGGTATTGGGAGAAAGCAGGTGAATGGGGTTGACAAACAGATCAGCCACAATTGAATGGTATGAGCAGATCTGATGTGGTGAATGGCCAAATGTCTGCTCCTGTCTTATGGTTTCTTACTGTCCTGGACATAGTGAGAGAGTTGGGAGCAGGAGTAGGTCAGTTGGTCTTTCGAGCCTGCACCAGCTTTGAACAGATCATAACTGTTTATTAATCTACCTACATCGAGGTGGGTAGGCTGGGATGTTTTCAATGGAACACAGGAGGTTGAGATGCGACATTATAGAGAATTATAAAATCATGAGGGGCATAGATGAGGTGAATGGCAGGTGTCATTTCAAGATTCGGAGCAAATTTTTAAGGTGCGAGGAGAAAGATTTTAAAAAAGATATGAGGAGCACCTTTTTCCTTTGAGAGAGTGGTTTGTGTGTGGAACGAATGTCCAGAGGAAATGGTGGATGCAAGTACAGTAACAATGTTTAAAAGACATTTGGATAAGGACATGAATACGAAAGGTTTGGAGGGATATGGGCCAAACACAGGCAGGTGGAATGAGTTTAGTTTGTGAACATAGTCAGCATAGACTAGTTGGGCTGAAGGGTCTGTTTCTGTGCTGTCTGACTATAACTGTTCTATACTGGTCTTGAAACCATTTTCTTGCCTTCCCCTAGAAACATCCACCTCTTTGTTGTTCAAAAATCAGATGAGTTCAGCCTTGAATATATTCAATGACCCCCCAAACTGCAGGAAGGCATCCCCACTTCTGAACTCAATTCCTCTTGCTAATATAACACTTGCCTTGCTGATTGCTTGCTGCACCTATCTGACAACAGGCAGTGACTGGTGTAGAAGGACGCTGAGACCCCTTTGTACATCCACACAGCATTCCTGAAGGAGGGCTCGGGCCCGAAACGTCGACCCTCCTGCTCCTTGGAAGCTGCCTGACTTGCTGTGCTTTTCCAGTGCCACACTTTTTGACTCTGATCTTCAACACCTGCAGTCCTCACTTTCCCCACATCCTAATATATCACCATTTAAACAATGCACTTCCTTTCTGCTGTTTTTTCCCCCACAGCAAAGGCTAGAACTTCACACTGTTGGGACTGTTTTTGCCAATTGAGACACAGACCTGGATCAACATTTCCTGAGGTAAAAACAATGACTGCAGATGCTGGAAATCAGATTCTGGATTAGTGGTGCTGGAAGAGCACAGCAGTTCAGGCAGCATCCAAGTAGCCCTTAGGGCTTTTGCCCGAAACGTCGATTTCGAAGCTACTTGGATGCTGCCTGAACTGCTGTGCTCTTCCAGCACCACTAATCCAGAATCAACATTTCCTGAGTCTGCTCCTCCCTGGATTCACTGTCTTCACAGTCAGTTGCTGCGAGTCAACAATTGAAGCCCACAATGAAATAAAGAAATGGAAAAGAGGGTGCCGTACTCACAGATGTTAAACAGAGGAAGGAAGTTGCAGTCTGGAGTGAAGCTCAATCTTCATTCAGAGAGAGAGAGAGAGGTGCAGTAACATCAGCTTCAGAAGCTCATGGGACAACTTCCGCATTCAGACAATAGTGGATGTTCTCATTGGCAGGAGGACTACCCTACTTCCGGTCCTCCAAGGCTTCCCATTAGCTTCTAAAGAAGATCGCGCCCCTTGCAGCGGACAGCGAGGAGCATGCGCCGTTCTTGCTGACACCGAGGAGCATGCGCTGTACACTCTGGCAATGCTGCAATTACTGACAAATTTAAGTGTCCAAATGCCAATAGGAGATAAAGAAACGGTACAGCCAATATTTATTTTTCCCCGTGACTCGACATAACCAAACATGCTCCTCACTATTTTTGCTAGTCACCTTGCCTACACCCCTCATGATTTTACAAATCTCTATAAGGTCACCCCTCAACCTCCTCCACTCCAGTGAATAAAATCTCAGCCTCTCCTTATAACTCAAACCCTTCAGTCCTGACAACATCCTGGTAAATCTTTTCTGAACCTTCTCTAATAGTATTCTTCCTATAACAGGGCGACCAGAACTGTACTCAGTGTTCTAAAAGTGGCCTCACCAACATGCTGTACAATTTCAAAATGATGTCCCAACTCCAACTTTCAACAGTGTGAACAATGAAGGCAAGTGGGCTAAACAGCTCTTAACCACTTTGACTACCAGTGATGCAAATTTCAAAGACCCATGTCTCTGTTCTACAACATAACCCAGGGCCCTGCCAGTAACTGCTACAAGTCCTCCCTTTTTTTTCAAGCAAAATGCAATTCCTCACTTTTATCTATACCTCTCTCGTACACACGCTCTCTCTCAGACACAGACACACACCACCCAACACTCTCATAGGCTTATACTCCATCACACTCATACATTACCAAGCATGCACATAGGCAAACATATACTCTTCGGCAAACTCTCACACACAAAGTCACATGCGCGTGCACACACACACACACACAGATGCATGCACATATGCACACAGGTCTATGGGGTAAATTTGCATTTGCAGATACATTCAATTTTGATCAAAAAAAGCACACAATCTGCAGGCATTCAATCCATGTAATATTTTATAAATTCCTACTTTGGAAATGGAACCAGTCTGATTCAAGATTGGGATACAGACAGAGTCAAACCTCAAAACCCTCATGTACTGAGCTGAGATGACACTGATTTCTATAAAACCTTAAGTCATCTCAAGAATGCGACTCAAAAGTACTTCTGAGCTTTACATATTAATGAACCAGAACCCGCAACCCATTCTAGAAGATGAAAGACTAAACCACAATCTTGATTTGTTCAATATATCCTAGCAGTAGTATGACACTGTGATCGGTTGCTATATATTCCTGCTCCATAGCTACCCGATGAAGAAGCAGCACTCCGAAAGCTAGTGCTTCCAAGTAAATCTGTTGGATGATAACCTGGTGCTGTGTGATTTTTTCACTTTATCCACTCCAGTCCAACACCGGCACTTCCACAGCGTTTCCAGTGAACTCAGCCCACAGCTCCTGGTGCTGCCAGGAAACCTTACAATGCCGATGACATGGCGCACTCTGCACTCCTGAAAAAATTCTAACGATACTGGCTGCTCATTCACTGCTCCATCTGATACACGACATTGGAAACTTAGTGCAGGAGGCTGAAAGAAATGAGCAGCTTGAAAACAAAAACCTCTTGGAGCTCAAAGCCTTCAATAAGAGTCTGAGCCAGGAGGTAAGTTTAGGTAACCTTTATTGTGACCCAACTTTGATACTGCTTCAGATTCTCCCCAGCAAACAAGCAGAGAAAACATAGCAGATTTTTAAAAAAACATCTCAAGATCAAAGTGCACACAGACACCACCCCCCTCCCCCCGCTTCTTTAATATTGGTCAGCACAGAGTCGCTCTTTGTAATTGGATCCTTGGTACAACTGTAACCCGGAGGGAGTATTTCCTCACTCAGCAATTTCAACCCGTACTCTGTATCCAAGTAAGTTCCTCCTCACCCATTTGTCAGGGGCTTTTTGAGGGGGGGGGGGTGGAAATCAGCCACACTGCTGTGGGCCTGGAGTCACGTACAGGCCAGACCGGGTAAAGGATGCAGCTGGGACGACTGAGTGAATCAAATGGGGGTTTCTTCCACCCCCACACCCCTAAAATGGTTTCACCGTTAGATTCTGAACTCCAGATTTCTGACCAAATTCGAATTCCACCATCTGTTGCAGTGGGAATTGAACCCGGGATCCCTGCAACTGGGTTGATAGTCCAGTTGATAATGGCACTCGGCCGTCACTCCTTCAATCCCCGGCAATGGCACGTGAACTCGCTGGTGGCTCCGGAGGTGGGAGGAGCAGGTGAAGCCCTTCCCACACTCAGGACAGTGGAAAGGCCTCTCCCCCATGTGGATCCGCTGGTGGGTCAGCAGGTTGGAGGCCCGGGCAAAACTTTTCCCACACTTGGGACAGCAGAAGGGCCTCTCCCCAGTGTGGACTCGCCGGTGCTACACCAGGGCAGAGGAATCGCTGAAGGCCTTCCTGCACTCGAGGCAGCTGAAGGGTTTCTGCCCCGTGTGGACCCTTTGGTGCTTCAGCAGGTCGGAGGAATCGCTGAAGCCCTTCCCGCACTCGGGGCAACTGAAGGGCTTCTCCCCGGTGTGGGCACGCTGGTGCGTACGCAAGTTGCCCACCTAACTGAATCCCTTCCCGCACTCAGCGCAGGGGAACGGCCTCTCCCCTGTGTGGACCTGCTGGTGGGCCTGCAGGACGGAGGAATTGCTGAAGGCCGTCCTGCACTCACGGCAGGGGAACGGCTTCTCTCCGGTGTGACTGCGCCGATGAATCTCCAGGGCAGACGGAGCACGGAAGCCTTTCCCACAGTCACCACACGTCCATGGTTTCTCCACGGGGCGGAATTCCTCAGGTTTCTCCATGGCCGAAGCTTCAGCCACGCACAAACACATCGTGAATTCCTCTTTCCACTTTCCAGGCTGTATAGCTGCTCCACGCTCCACATTCAGTGCGCTGCAACAGTAGGGTCTCTCATCCAGTCCCACCGATGCTGAAAATGTACTCAAATGGGAACCAAAAAGCTTTCCTCCTTCTCACAGACTCATAGTTGAAAACTGTTGCGTTCCCAATGGACTGAGTGACTGTCAGACATTGACATCAAAGTGAAGACTGTAGACGCTGGAGAGTCAGAGTCGAAAAGTGCAGCGCTGGAAAAGCACAGCATCCGGGGAGCAGGAAAGTCAGCTTTTCGGGCATAAGCCCTTCATCTGTTGATCTTGAAACTTCCGTCTTCGAATCTTCAAATACTCTAACAAAAGAAAGAGATTACAGAGGTCATCACTGTCAGTGCAGGGTAGAAGTTCTGAACAAGCAATTCCACTTTTACGGAATACTTTTTTTTAATTCCAGAAAACTGAAAGCACCATCTCACTCCGCTCTAACTAATTCTCCTGAAGGATCGTCCAGGGGCTGAAAAGCACAAACGTCAAGACTGACATCTCTCTGCATTTTGGATAACTCCACCTGGAAGTTAATATCTTTCACAATATTGGGATACTGCTGAGAGTGAGCAGGTCTGATTTTGGGAAGCAAAAAAAAAGTGCCAATTCAGGGTGAACCTGTAATGCAGCTTCTTGAGGAAGAACCAGACACAAAATGGTTAACGACCCGGGAAGTGGAGAGCAAAATGAGACATCAAGGCATTAACACCGACACCAGAGAAAAACTGAACATACAGACGTGGCAAACATCATTGGAAAGCCAGGGTCATAGAGACATACAGCACAGAAACACCCTTTGGTCCAATACGCCTGTACCAAACAGCACAAAGAGATCTGGGTGTTCTTGTACACCAGTCAATGAAGGCAAGCATGCAGGGTACAGCAGGTAGTGAAGAAGGCTAATAGCATGCTGGCCTTCATAACAAGAGGGATTGAGTATAGAAGCAAAGAGGTTCTTCTGCAGCTGTACAGGGCCCTAGTGAGACCACACCTGGAGTACTGTGTACAGTTCTGGTCTCCAAATTTGAGGAAAGACATTCTGGCTTTTGAGGGAGTGCAGCGTAGGTTCACGAGGTCAATTCCTGGAATGGCAGGACTACCTTACGCTGAAAGACTGGAGCGACTGGGCTTGTATACCCTTGAGTTTAGAAGACTGAGAGGGGATCTGATTGAGACATAAGATTATTAAAGGATTAGACATTCTGGAGGCAGGAAACATGTTTACGCTGATGAGTGAGTGCCAAACCAGAGGACACAGCTTAAAAATACGGGGTAGACCATTTAGGACAGAGATGAAGAGAAACTTCTTCACCCAGAGAGTGGTGGCTGTGTGGAATGCTCTGCCCCAGAGGACAGTGGAGGCCCAGTCTCTGGATTCATTTAAGAAAGAGTTGGACAGAGCTCACAAGGACAGTGGAATCAAGGGTTATGGAGATAAGGCAAGAACAGGATACTGATTAAGGATGATCAGCAATGATCATATTGAATGGTGGTGCAGGCTCGAAGGGCAGAATGGCCTACTCCCGCACCTATTGTCTATATTCCAAATCAATCAAATCCCATTTGCCAGCATTAGCCCATATTCCTTTAAAACCTTCCTATTCATATACCCATTCAGATGCCTTTTTAAATGTTGTAATTGTACCAGCCTCCACCACTTCCTCTGGAAGCTAATTCCTTACACGTACCATCCTCTGGGTGAATACATTGCCCTTTCGGTCAGTTTTACACCTGCCCCTCTCCCCCACCCTGAACCAATTACCCTCCCATTCTGGACTCCCCCACCCCAGGGAAAAGACCTTGCCTATTTACCCTCTCCATGCTCTTCATGATTTTATAAACCTCTAGAAGGTCACACTTGAGCCTCCGATGCTCCGGGAAAAACAGCCCCAGCCTGTTCAGCCTCTTTCTATAGCACAAATCCTCCAAACCTGGCAACATCCTAGCAAATCTTGTCTGAACCCTTTCATGTTTACAACATCCTTCCAATAGGAGGGAGACACAATATTGTAGAAGTGGCTGTGGTTCTGTTGGACAATGGCAATTTAATTCCAAAGTGTTAATTCCTTCATGAGAAGGGAATAATCGGCAATGTAGCTGTGAAAGGCCCCTTACAGAAGAGTGAAGAACTGAGTGAGCGAACATTCCATTAAGATGAAGAGGAACAGAGTTGATTCAGAGTCTGGGGACTTAAATCTAAAGCAATGGCATAAACAAGAACAGGCTGCAACAAATGAGGGAACATTATTGAAAGAAATGACAAACATTTAAATAGCACCGGGAAAAACAGTTGTTCCATCCTGTCTGAAAAAAACAAAACACAAAAGGTGGCCTAGCCACAGCTAACAAGGGACATTAAGGATCACACTGGATCCAAAGAAGTGGCGTACAAATTGGCTAAAACTAAAGTAGCAGATCTGAAGCCTGGGAGCAGTTCAGGTTTCAACAAAAGGATTGATTAAAAGGGGAAATGGGGTATGTGAAGATGGAAAAAAAGCATTAGTGAAAACAATTACACTTAGAAACAGGCAAAGGTCTCATGTGGAACAAAGAGATGGCAGACCAATTCACTACATCCGTCGCTTTGATCCTCACAAAGGAGGACACAAGTAACATCCCCAAAATGTTGGGGAACACATGGTCCATTGAGATCAGAACTAAAGGAAATGAGCAGTTGTGTCGAAATGGTGTTGGGGAAATTGATGGGATTAAAAGTTTACAAATTCCCAGCACCTGATGATCCAAACCCCAGACTATGGCCCAAGTCATCCAATTGTCAAATCTTGAGCTGACCTTAGCAGGACTTATACACTTAATGGTGTGGTCCCAGGGAGTGTTGCTGAACAAAGTGACCTCGGAGTGCAGGTGCATAGCTCCTTGAAAGTGGAGTTGCAGGTGGTTGAATAGTGAAGGTATTTGGTATGCTTTCCTTTTATTAGTCGGAGCATTAATTAATGGAGTTAGGATGTCATTTTGTGGCTGTACAGGACATTGGTTAGGCCTCTCCCTATAGCTCAAACCCTCCAACTCTGGCAATATTCTTGTTCATCTTTTATGAACCCTTTCAAGTTTCACAACATCCTTCCAAACGGAAGGAGACCAGAATTGCATGCAATATTCCACAAGTGACCGAACCGAGGTGTGATACAGCTGAAACGTGACCTCCCAACTCCTGTACTCAACGCTCTGACCAATAAAGGAAAGCATACCTTCTTCATTATCCTATCTACCTGCAACTCCACTTTTAAGGAGCTATGAACCTGCACTCCAAGGTCTCTTTGTTCAGCAACACTCCCCTGGACCTTACCATTGAATGTACAAATCCTGCTCTGATTTGCTTTTCCAAAATGCAGTCCCTCACATTTATCTAAATTGAACTCCATCTGCCACTCCTCAGACATTGGCCCATCTGATCAAGATCCCGTTGTAAATCTGAGGTAACCTTGCTCGCTGTCCACTACACCTCCAATTTTGCAAACTCACTAACTATACCTCCTACGTTCACATCAAAATAATTTACATAAATTATGAAAAGTAGTGAACCCAGCACCGATCCTTGTGGCACTCCACTGGTCACAGTCCTCAAGTCTGAAAATCTACCCTCCACCACCACCCTCTGTCTTCTACCTTTGAGCAAGTCCTCCTTGTGTTCCATGAGATCAAACCTCGAACACCTTACTGAAGTCCACATAGATCACATCCACCGTTCTATCCTCATCAATCCTCTTTGTTACTTCTTCAAAAAACTCAATCAAGTTTGTGAGACATGATTTCCCATGCGCAAAGCCATGTTGACTATCCCTAATCAGTCCTTGCCTTTCCAAATGTGTAAATACTGTCCCTCAGGATTCCTTCCAATAACTTGCCCACCACTGACATCAGGCTTATTGGTCTATAGTTCCCTGGCTTATCCTTAATGCCCTTCTTAAACAAACAGTGGCACCACATTAGCCAACCTCAGTCTTCTGGCACCTCACCTGTGACTATCAATGATACAGATATCTCAGCAACTTCCCTCGCTTCCCACAGAGTTCTAGGGTACCTGTGCTGGTTCGGTGAATTGGCCATGCTAAATTGCCCATAGTGTTAGGTGAAGGGGTAAATGTAGGGGAATGGGTCTGGGTGGGTTGCGCTTCAGCGGGTCAGTGTGAACTTATTGGGCTGAAGGGCCTGTTTCCACACTGTAAGTAATCTAATCAAACTGCAGAAAGGCATCCCCACTTCTGAACTCAATTCCACTTCCACAGATTGAGAGAGAGGGGTGCTGGCAGAGAGAGAGAGAGACAGAGAGAGAGACGCAGGCACGCAGACAGTGAGAGAGGGTGCAGACGAGCAGGTAGGCAGAGAGAGGGGTGGAAGCAGACAGAGAGCGAGGGGGGCGCATGCAGGCAGAGAGAGAGAGAGGGGCGCAGGTAGGCAGAGAGAGAGAAAGAGCGAGAGAGAGGGCGCAGGCAGAGAGAGAGAGAGAGAGAGAGAGAGAGAGAGAGAGATGCAAGCAGAGAGTGAGAGAGGCGCCGGCAGGCAGAGAGAGAGACAGGCGTGCAGGCAGGCAGAGAGAGAGAGGCACAGGCAGGCAGAGGGAGACAAAGGGACAGGGGTGTAGGCAGGCAGAGAGAGAGAGGGGCGCAGGCAGGCAGAGAGAGAGAGAGAGAAGGGGGTGCGCAGGCAGGCAGAGAGAGAGAGAGAGAAAGAAAGACACACATGCAGGGAGGCAGAGAGACAGACTGACAGGGAGAGACTGCCTCAGTGCCAAAACCCTGCAGCTTGCAGAAAGGTTAACACTTTGTAATCTGGTTTGAATGCACATTCGCCTGGGTCTGACACTGAAATCACAGGGGAAGCCCCTGCTGAAGAGCACAAACTATGGTCTCAAATAGGGTAGTCCCTCCACACCCAAACCAAAATCTGGGTGACCCTTGCTGGACTGGTTTGTGTTCCTTCTTTGCTGCTGCCTATTTTAGTTGATTATGTGCATTATTGTACACACTTGGGCAAGGAGGGAATGGTTAATACTCTGTTACAAACTTGGTGGCACCTGGATTTTCAGAAAGCAGCAAGGAAAAGAGCTGAATGTGTTTAACTTTTAAATTTTAATTTGATCTTTCTGCCTTTCACTACACTCTTTCTTACCTTTCTTTCACTAACTCTGTTTGATTGGGCCTGATAACCTCTAGTAAACGGGAATTACACTTTAATGCTTTTCTGTATACACAGTAGGTCAACCACTCTAGCTGCTGAGTATGTACCCATTATCCCCATCCATCCCGAACTCGTACTAAGCGAGACCTTATTGAGTTTGAGCAACTTGCAGCTTTCTTTCCCCCTGCCTTTGGAACTGCTTAACTGGAAATCAAAGTCACCCCGTAGACAATCCTGTGCTTGGCTCAGTTCACTGTTGTGGCCCTCCTCTCCAGTGATCTCCCAGATGCCGAGATTTCCCATTCCTGATGAAACCCCTGATGATGATTCCCAATTGCTGGAGTCTTCTGCCCCTGTCCTTACTGAACCCGAGGACTCTTTGTCTGATCTCCAACCACCACCCACTGGCTCTGGGTATAATTCTTCTTTTGCTGATGCCCATAATCTCTGATTTTTAATAAAAAGGAGGCATTGTGGGAGAATTTGATCAAAATTCACAAAACTGCATGGAAGCCATTTTGTCACAGAGTAATGTTTGCAGCAAAATGTAGCCTGTTAACATAATGCTGTCTGAGCCCTGGCTAAGGAATTCTGTTTTGATAGCCGGACCTTGTAGCTGCGGGCTGTCTCCGCTCCTCAGGCCATTAGACTGTGCTGCTTCATAGAATGATGGATTGGTTCTCTCCGTCCCTTATTAGTAATTCGAGCCTAGCTGAACCTGCAGTATAAGATAACATTCAGATTTGTAGACATTAAGAAACGTAGGTCTGGACAATGTACGTGAAACATTCGACTGCCCCTCAGTTGCATAATTAATGGAAAGTGGGGCTTGTGACTTACCATAAGACTTGTAACATTCTGTATTACATTAGAATACATTAGACTTTGTTTTGAACTAAGAGGTACTCACCATGGCAACAAATAAAGCTAGTTAATTGCTCAAGGTCTTCTCTCCTGACTACTTTGCTTTAAACAATTTGACACACAAGTTACTTTTCCCCAACAATACAAATACTTACATCGAAGGGAGAGAGAATTCCTCAAGTAGGGCACTCTCAGAATCCTGGGAGAGCCCTATTTCTGGTTTACTTCCTAATGAACAAACATTAAGCATTTATTTATTTCTGATTTTGTTTCATTTTTCTTGTTTGATTCCCTGCTCTGACTACACTCTGTGTCTGGATGGGTGACAGGCTGAGATTGTGGGTTGGCTTTCGATTGACTGAATGTTTTCTTGTTCTGGAAGCTGTAAAACAGGCGTTAAAGCTTCTGCAGAAATCCAGAAAAGTTGAGGACAGACCGACATCTTACTCTGTGGGAACAGGGAGATCAGAGGACAGAGAAATCAGGCCCTGAAACCTGAGCTGACACCGTGTGCTCAGTGCTTTGATTAGCAGTGCCAACCCTCTGCCTTTACCTCGCTTCCCATCTGACTCCCCCCTCGACATTCAGGATCCAATCCTTGCCATCCTGAAGCCATGTCTCTGTCAGGAGTCTCAGACCATAATTATTCATTTCAATGTGTGCAGTTAATTCATTCACTTTTGTTACAATGCGGCACACATTCAGACTCACCATGTATCATTTCAGTTTTTGTGATCTTTATAATCCAGTTTTGATTGCTGGTATATTTACTCTTCTTGTCCCTTTCTATTGTTCTCTGATGTTCATTTTCCACATCACGACATTACTCACTGGCTTTGATTTGGATTGGCCATAATGTCCAGGGATGTGCAGGTTAGGTGGGTGAGCCATGGGAAATGCAGGGTTATAGTTTCGGAGTAATAGAAGCAGGGGTAGACCATTTTGCCCATCCAGCCCGCTCTGCCATTCATTAAGATCATGGCTGATCTATCCATTGTCTGAGCTCCTCCTCCCTGCATTGTCCCAATTACCCTTAATTCCCAGACTCAACAGAGACACTCGGCCTTGCAACTGTACAGTTACCTGATAATTTCCTAATTATTACCTAATTATTTCCTTGCATGGGAATATTCTTCTCTTTGCAAGGACCTATTGTATACTTATCAGCTACTAACCAACATTGTCCAGACACTGCTTCGCTGGGCAAAGTGACTTAGTTTGCTCAAATTCCTGCAATTAACAGTTTACTAATTGTTAAATGACTGTAACCTATATAATCACATAACTCTCTGTTTCTCGTCGGAGTGACTTGTGACTATTAGGTCGACTTGGCTCTCCCCGTGAACTCCCGAATAAACAGTCAATAACTCAAGGTTTGTGAGTCATGATTACTTATCCAATACTTATTGGACTACTATGAGCAAGTCACCCACAGCATAATCCACTTCCATCCCCAACATGGATCAAGAGGCCATCTTTTTTTGCCAGACAAGTGAATGTATCAAGCTCAGGAAACAAAGCCTGTCAAACATTAACAGGCACAGATCTAAACCAACCTTTTCCAGAGTCTGCCCCTTTCTCTCGATTTACTTTCTTTTTCCCTCAGCTCCTACAAACTAACAGCTGAACCCAAGGATGAGAAAAGAGAGTGCGGTACTCCCAGATGTTAAACAGAGGAAGGAAGTTGCAGTCTGGACTGAAGCTCAATCTTCATTCAGAGAGAGAGAGGAGCAACAACAGCTTCAGAAGCTCATGGTCGACGATATCTCATGGTCAGAAGATATTTGGTGGGGGAGGGGGGGTGTGTTCTGATTGGCAGGAGGACCAGGCCCCTTCCAGTCCTCCAGGGTTTCCATAAAATTGGTTTCCCCATCCATCAGAACGGCGGGGTGCGGGGCCCCATTTCGATCTCACACATGCGCAACATGAATACTGCTCACGGTAAATAGAGCGATATCTGGATCGCATGGGATTGTGGGAAGTAAATCAGCCATTAAAGAGATGAAATCAAGGGTCCCATATGCCGTTTTAACCATCCTTTTTCATGTGTTGGTGACGAATGCATCAAGAGCTAATCTTTAATCGATTTTCGATTGATACACTGAGTGAAAGACCACAGATGTTTAACTCTCTTTTTCCAGTATAACGCTCTTTATCTGTCCTCAAGTAAGGACCAAATCAAAGCCCGACGTCTGTTCCTCCTGAACGTTGACTTTTTTCAATTTGCAGGTTCCAACCCTCCGTTTCAACCATTTATTAAAAGTTACTCATGGTGAATGGGCATCGCTGGATTGCCAGTATTTAGTTCCCCTTGAGAAGGTGATGGTGACCCGCCTTCTTCAACTGCTGTGATCCATAATGGTACGGTGACCCACAATGTCCTTAGGGAGGAAATTCCAGGATTTAGACCCAGGGACACTGAAGGAACAACAATATATTTCCAAGTTAAGATGGTGAGTGGCTTGGAGGGGTACTTGCAAGAGGTTGTGTTCCCAAGTATCTGTTGCTCTGGTCCTTCTGGTTAGAAGTGGTTGTTGGTTTGGAAGGCATTTTCTAAGGATCTTTGGTGAATTTCTGTGTTGGGTCTTGTAGATCATACACACTACTGCTTTTGAACAATGGGGCAGAGGAAGTGAATGTGTGTGGAGATGATGCCAATCAAGCAGGCGACTTTGCCCTGGATGGTATCAAGCTTTTTGAATGTTGTTGAAGCTGCACCCATCCAAGCTGGTGGGAGAGGATTCCATTACACTGCTGACTTTGTCTTGTAGAAGATGGACAGGGTTTGGGGAGTCACCTGTTGCCTTCTCTTGTTGCCATTGTGTCTGTGATTAGGCTAGTTGAGTTTCTGGGTAAAAACAATGACTGCAGATGCTGAAAACCAGATTCTGGATTAGTGGTGCTGGAAGAGCACAGCAGTTCAGGTAGCATCTGAGGAGCAGTAAAATCGATGTTTTGGGCAAAAGCCCTTCATCAGGAATACAGGCAGAGAGCCTGAAGGGTGGACAGATAAGTGAGAGGAGGGTGTGGGTGGGGAGAAAGTAGTATCGAGTACAATAGGTGAGTGGGGGAGGGGATGAAGGTGATAGGTCGGGAGTGGATAGGTGGAAAAGAAGATAGACAGGTAGGACAAGTCATGGGGACAGTGCTGAGCTGGAAGTTTGGAACTGGGGTGAGGTGGGGGAAGGGGAAATGAGGAAACTGTTGAAGTCCACATTGATTCCCTGAGGTTGAAGTGTTCCGAGGCGGAAGATGAGGCATTCTTCCTCCAGGCGCTGGTGGTGAAGGAGCGGTGGTGAAGGAGGCCCAGGACCTCCATGTCCTCAGCAGAGTGGGAGGGAGAGTTGAAATGTTGGGCCACAGAGCGGTGTGGTTGATTGGTGCGGGTGTCCTGGAGATGTTCCCTAAAGTGCTCTGCTCGGAGGTGTCCAGTCTCCCCAATGTAGAGGAGACCGCATCGGGAGCAATGGATACAATAAATGATATTGGTGGATGTGCAGGTAAAACTTTGATGAATGTGGAAGGCTCCTTTAGGACCTTGGATGGAGGTGAGGGAGAAGGTGTGGGCACAGGTTTTGCAAATCCTGCAGTGGCAGGGGAAGGTGCCAGGATGGGAGTGTGGGTTGAAGGAGGGCATGGACCTGACCAGGTAGTCATGGAGGGAACAGTCTTTGCGGAAGGTGGAAAGGGGTGGGGAGGGAAATATATCCCTGATGGTGGGGTCTGTTTGGAGGTGGCGGAAATGTCAGCGGATGATTTGGTTCATGCGAAGGTTAGTAGGGTGGAAGCTGATCACCAGGGGCGTTCTGTCCTTGTTACAGTTGGAGGGGTGGGGTCTGAGGGCGGAGGTGCAGGATGTGGACGAGATGCGTTGGAGGGCATCTTTAACCACGTGGGAAGGGAAATTACGGTCTCTAATGAAGGAGGCCATCTGGTGTGTTCTGTGGTAGATCTGGTCCTCCTGGGAGCAGATACGGCAGAGGCGGAGGAGTTGGGAATACAGGATGACATTTTTGCAGGATGTAAGATGGGAAGAGGTGTAGTCCAGGTAGCTGTGGGAGTCGGTGGGTTTGTAAAAAATGTTGGTATCAAGTCGGTCGTCAATAATGGAGATGGAGAGGTTTAGGAAGGGGAGGGAGTGTCAGAGATGGTCCAGGTAAATTTAAGGTCAGGGTGGACTGTGTTGGTGAAGTTGATAAATTGCTCAACCTCCTCACGAGAGCACGAGGTGGCACCAATGCAGTCATCAATGTAGTGGAGGAAGAGGTGGGGAGTGGTGCCGGTGTAATTATGGAAAATCGACTATTCTCCATGGCCACAAAGAGACAGGCATAGCTGGGGCCCATATGGGTGCCCATGGCTACCCCTTTTGTCTGGAGGAAGTGGGAGGATTCGAAGGAGAAATTGTTAAGGGTGAGGACCAGTTCAGCCGAACGAATGAGAGTGTCGGTGGAAGGGTACTGTTGGGGACATTCGGAGAAGAAGAAACAGAGGGCTTGGAGCCCCTGGTCATAGCGGATGAAGGTGTAGAGGGATTGGATATCCATGGTGAAGATGAGGCATTGGGGGCCGGGGAAACAGAAGTCTTGGAGGAGGTGGAGGGCGTGGGTGGTGTCTCAAACATATGTGGGGAATTCCTGGAATGGGGGATAGGACAGTGTTGAGATAGGTAGAAATGAGTTCAGTGGGGCAGGAGCACGCTGAGACGATGGTTCGGCCAGGGTGGTCAGGCTTGTGGATCTTGGGAAGGAGGTAGAACCAGGCAGTGCAGGGTTGCCAGACTATAAGGTTGGAAGCTGTGGGTGGGAGATTTCCTGAGATGATGAGGTTCTGTGTCGTCTGGGAGATGATGGTTTGGTGATGGGGGTGGGGTCATGGTCAAGGGGGTGGTAGGAAGAGGTGTCCTCGAGTTGGCGTTTGGCTTCAGCGGTGTAGAGGTCAGTGCGCCACACTACAACTGCGCCCCCTTTATCTGCTGGCTTGATGGTGAGGTCAGGATTGGAGCAGAGGGATTGGAGGGCTGCGTGTTGTGAGGGTGAGAGGTTGGAGGAGGGGAGGGGGGTAGACAGGTTAAGGCGGTTAATGTCCCGGTGGCAGTTGGAAATGAAGAGGTCGAAAGCGGGTAATAGGCCAGTGCGAGGTGTCCAGGTGGATGCATGTGTGTTCGGGGTGGGCGAAGGGGTCCTCGGAAGGTGGAAGGGAGTCCTGATTGTGAAAATAAGCTCAGAGGAAGAGGCAGCTGAAGAAGTGTTCGACATCACGGCGTGTATTAAATTCATTGTTGCGTGGATGGAGGAGGATGAAGGTGAGTCCTTTGCTGAGGACTGATCGTTCGTCCTCAGTGAGTTTCTGGTCAATGGACATTGGGGTGTTTAGTGACAGTAACACTGTTGAATATCATGGGGCAGTGGCAGATTATCTCTTTTGGGGATGAGTCATTGTTTGGCATTGGCATGGCATACATGTTACTTGTCACTCATCAGCCCATTGGATATTGTTAAGATCTTGTTGCATTTCAAACTGAACTGCTTCAGTTTATGAGGAGTTGTGAATCGTGCTGAACATTGTGCAATTATTGTCGAATATTTCCACCTCTGACCTTATGATGGAGGATGGTCATTGATGAAGATGGTTGAGCCTAAGACACTACCCTATGAATTCCTGAAGAGACGTTCTGGAACTGTGATGACTGACCTCCAACAACCACAGCCATCTCTCTATGTGCCAGGTATCCCTGAACAATTCAGATACACAACAATATTTCAAAACTAATTGAAGGAATACATATGAGACACCTCTCTTCTGGGAGTCTCCAGTGCAAGTTTTTCTGTTCCAGAAACAATTTGATAAGTGTTGACTGTCATTAACCTTGTTGATCTTGGCCACACGCAGTGCCCCCATCCATTCTCCCCACCACCCACAGCTCCCACTGTCCATTCCCCCCGCCAACAACAGCACCCCTTGACCAATCTCTCTCCATCCCCAGCTTCTTGTCCATTCTCCCTCTATACTTCAAACAACCTGTCCATTCTCTCTCATTCAACCCTCTGCACCCCTGTCATTTCATTCCTCACCCTCTGCCGCTGTCCTGTCCGTCTGCCCCCATCTATTCTGTCACCACATCCTCTGTCCCATTTCTATTCTTCCAGGCCTCCACCATCTCCTCTCTATCCATTCTCTCTCTCTCCCTCCCCCCACCATCTGCCACTCCCTGCATCATTCTCTCGCCCCTGTTGTGGGGAAAAACACCAGGCTCGGAGTCAGAATTGAGGTTCAATGACAGAGTTTATTGCATAAGGAAATACCGGGGCTCCGGGGAGAGAAGGACACTAACAGCACCGTGTCAGCTGCGAGTCTTCTCTCGACCCGGAGCACACGTCAAGAAACTTTTATACATCTTGTGATACAATCGGTCAGGAATGAGATTATTGTCTTTGTAACATGATTTGTTTATGGTAATCATTGTAGAATTGTTGATAGTTTCGATACAGTCTTTGCCAGTTCCAGCACAGCCTTTGTTAATTTCCGCACAGCCATTGTCAGTTTCAGTGCAGACATTGTCCATTTCATTGTCTGCATGGAAATCCATTGTTGTAGTAATGGGCGCTAATTGCTCTTCCTGAGAAGGGGGATTCCTGCAGCCCTGGATATTAGCATTTGGTATTGAGTCTGTATCAAGCTGTTAGCACTTCTATAAGAGGTGTTGGCTGGACCCAGACACTTCGGCGGGCAGTGTTAATTACTCATGAGTATTGTCTCCCCCACCCGCCTTAAACTAATCAACTGGGTTGTGAGTCCATTGTGCTGGCATTCTGGTTGCCCCAGGCAGTGTCTGTATCAGCTCTGCTGTTTCTCTCCGTATTGTGATCCAGCGGCCATCTCGTGTGTCAAGTTGGCCAACTGATTGCTCAGTGGCCATCTTGTGTATCCGTGTGCATAGTGTCACCCTGTCCTGTGCCATCTCCCACTTCTTCACTACGCCCACTTTCTTTCCCCCGCCCAATCTATCAACCCCACTTATTCTCTCTCTCTGTACCCCCTAGTCTCTCTACCCCCACCCTCTGCCCCCGTCCATTTTCTCTCTCTCTGTCCCCCATCCATTCGGTCTCTTTTCTCCCCAGCCCCCACCACACCCGTCCTTTCTTGAGCCTCGAACCAGCTTTGACCGCTGTATCAAGCCCTTCAAAGGACAGAGAGAGAAAAAATAGATGGTGATGACTCTGCTTGGGAGTCGGGAGGGGTGAGAAATGGCTGATCTTCAAAATTGAGAATACCTAAAATGATATATTCAGAAACATGGTTAAAGTCAGAAAGCTTGTTCAAGTTATTAAAAGAGCTGCTGAAATCTTTCTGAAACTTTCACTGAAATAAGCACAGTCAGGCCACAGCTCAGGACAGGCTGGAAGGGGTGGATGGCCTAGTCCTAGTCTTGTGAAGTTGGTTCCAACTATCTAGAAATAGCGTCACAGAGCACAGAAACATACCCTTCGGTCTATACCAACCAGATATCCTAAATTAATCTAATGACCAATTTTCCAGTATTTTGCCCCTTATCCCTCTGAATCTGTCCTATTCATATCTCCATCCAGATGCATTTTAAATATTATCATTATACTAGCCTCCACCACTTCCTCTGACAGCTCATTCCATACATGCACCACCCTCTGTGCAAACAGGTTGCCCCTCAGAAATCTTTTCACTCTCACCCGAAACCCATGTAATCCAGTTCTGGTCTCGCCCCCCAACCTGGGGAAAAGACATACAAAAGTTGAGTAGCCAGACAGAATGCAAAAGCAATACAATGTCGAATCACAGCGAAAAATAAATTGTGCCTCTACCCCTTTTTTCCTATTGGCATTTGGACTCTTAAAATCTGACAGGAACACCAGCATCCCCAGTGAACATAATACGCATGTTTTCCAGTGTCAGCACCACAGTGCGCATGCCCACCATTGTCAGCAAAATTCAGGGCACGCTCATCGCTTTCCGCAAAAAATGGCGCGCGACCTTCCTTTGATGGCCCAATGGGGAACCCTGGAGGACCAGAACGAAATTGGTCCTCCTGCCAATCAGAGCCACTGCATTGCATGAATGCGGAAGTTGGACCACGAGTTTCTGAAGCTGCTAATCCTGCACCTAACTTTCTGAATCAACATTGAACTTCACCCAGACTGCAAATTCCTTCCTCTGTGTAAGATCTGTGAGTACGGCACTCTCTTTTCTCGCCCCCTTTGGCATTTCTATTTCTTTCCGGAGTTCAATTGTTGACTTGCATCAACTGAAAGGAAACGGAGTGATCCCAGGGAGGGGACGGACTATGGAAACGTGGTCCAGGTCTGTGTCTCAATTGGCAACATAGACAGACAGGAGGCTGGAAGGGCACAGCAAACAAGGCAGCATCAGGAAGTGGAAAAGTTGATGTTTCAGGTGCAAGCCTTCTTCAGGACTGGGGGTGGGTGCTGGGGCAGGGGGTGGGTGCTGGGGTTGGGGCTAAAGTGGGGATAGGTGAAGAGAGGGAGAGGGTACGGCCTGATTAGTCAATTGGGGGAACAAATCAGGTTGGTGGCAGGAAGGAGTGGAAATGAGGGGCATGGGTCTGAGAAGGGAGTCGGGGGTGTAAAGGCAGGTTATTAGAAATTGGAGAACTCAATGTTGAGTCCTGTAGGCTGTAGGCTGCCCGGGGGGGGGGGGGGGGGAGATGGGATGTTGTTCCCCCAATTTGCAGTTTGGTTCGTTGTGGTAATAGAGGAAGCCTAAGATGTTCTTGTCAGGAAGGGACTGGGAAGGGGAATTAAAACGGGAGGTCCGGACAGCCTCTGCAGACCTGGCTGTGATGCTCGGTGAACTGTTTCCAAAGTTTACGCTCGGTCTCCCCGATGTAGAGAAGACCACAATTTACAAACACGTGGCAAATGCAGTATCTCAATGTGAAGTTATAGCCATTGCTGTGAAACAAAAAGCAGAAAGGAGATGTATTGTTTAAATGGTGATATATTGGGATGTGGAGAAAGTGAGAACTACAGATGCTGGAGATTAGAGTCAAAGTGTGGTGCTGGAAAAAGGCAGTATACAAGGACCAGGAGACTCGACATTTCGGTCTCGAGCACTTCTTCATCAGGAATGATGTGTGGATGTGCAAAGGGGCCTCAGCATCCTTCTACACCAATCACTGCCAGTTGTGTTCAGAAGTGGGGATATCTTCCTGCAGTTAGGGGGTCATTGAAAATATTCAAGGCTGAGTTCATGTGAATTTTGAACAACAAAGAAGTGGATGTTTCTGGGGGAAAGCAAGAAAATGGTTTTAAGACCAATACAGAACTGTTGTAAAGTTATACAGCATAAAAACAGACCCTTCAGTCCAACTAATCCATGCTGAATATATTCACAAACGAAACTAGTCCCACCTGCCTGTGTTTGGCCCATATCCCTCTGAACCTTTCCTATTCATGTACTTATCCAAATGCCTTTTAGACGTTGTTACTGTACCTGCATCCACCACCGTGTCTGGACATTCATTCCACACACAAACCACTCGCAGTGTTTAAAACAAAAAGGTGCCCCTCCTGCCTTTTTAAATTCTTTCTCCTCTCACCTTCAAATTTGCTGACTAATCTTTATACCCCCACCTTAGGGAAAGTATACCCAGCGGTCACCTCATCTCTGCCCCTTGTGATTTTATACACCTCTGTCAGGTCACCTCTAAACCTCCTGTGATCCAGTGAACAAGTCCCAACCTATTCATCTCGATGGTTGTGAATCTGCTGATAATCTGTTGAATGTTGGTGCAGGCTTGAAAGACCAAATGGTCTATTCCTGCTTCCAATTCTCTCTCACTGTGTCCAGGACAGCAAGAGAACATAAGACATCGGAGCAGAAATTGGACCATTCAAGGTCTGCTCTGCCGTTCAATCATGGCTGATAGGTTCCTCAGCTACATTTGCCCACTTTGTCTCTGTAACCCTCCATTGTCTTGATACTCAAGAACGTCTCTATCTCAGTCTTAAATATCCTCAGTGACCTGGCCTCCATGGCCATCTGTGGCAGTGAGTTCCATAGATTCACCACTCTCTGGCTGAAGATGTTTCTCCTTACCTCCATTCTGAAAGGTCTTTCCTTTACTCTAAGGCTGTGCCCACTGGTTCTAGTCCCTCCAACCAATGGAAACACCTTCCCAACTTCCACACTGTCCAGGCTGTTCAGTATTCTTTGTTTCAATTAGAATGCCCCCGAGTGTGGGCCTGTTAATCAGCATGGCCCAGACCCTTTCGGATGAGGTACAGCAGGGATTACCTTGAGCAAACTGAGAATGTCTGGGGTGGAGATTTTCAACTTCAAGGGAATAAGAGAGGAAAGAGAGTTCACTATGAATGAGAATTGATCAGGTGGGCTGATGGGCCAAGGTGTGGCAGTTTAGTTTAGAGAAATGTGTGGTTTGCATTTTGGTCAAGCAATCCAGGCAGGACTGACACAGTTAAGGAGGATGTTGCAGAACAAAGAGACCTTGGAGTGGAGGTTCATAGTTCCTTGAATCACTGGTAGACAGGATAGTGAAGGAGGCATTTGGTAGGCTTTCCTTTATTGGTCAGAGCAGAGAGTACAGGAATTTGGAGGTCATGTTGGAGCTGTGTAGGACATTGGTTAGTCCACGTTTGGAAGACTACATTTATTTCTGGTCTCCCTGTTATAGGAAAGATGTTGTGAAACTTTGAAAGGGGTCGGAAAAGATTTAAAAGGCTGCTGTCAGAGTTGGAGGGTTCGAGTAACAGGGAGAAGCTGAAATGGCTGGGGATATTTTCCCTAGAGCATTGGAGGCTGAGGGGTGACCTTATAGACTTTCGTAAGGGGAATGGATAGGGTGAATACCCAAGTTACTTTCGCCAAAGTAGAAAAGTCCAAGACTAGAAAGTATATGTTTGAGGTGAGGGGGAATTTTAAAAGGCATTTGGATGGGTACATGAAAAGGAAGGGTTTTGAGGGGTATCAGCCACATGCAGGCAAATTGGATTAGGTTGATTTAGGATATTTGTTTGGCTGGACAAGTTGGACCAAAGGGTCTGTTTCCATGCTGCATGACTCTAATCTTCTTTGGTGAAAGCAGAAGTGTGATTGTGAAGGCTAGAGTTTCAGAACAGCTTTCAAAGATGTTTTGCCCTTAATGGGAGCAGAAGACGTTACGATGAAATTTTGCATTTGTGAGACAGCAACCGAGTGAGTGAGTACATCTGAGGTTTTGGTGGAAAGTGGAATATCATTGCACTGTGGGGATGAAACTTTACCCTATCCAGTCATTTCTGCTGGTGACTGAAACCAGGCTCAAGATTAGGAGGAGTAAATTTAAGACAGATGAGGAGGAACTGCTTTTCCTGGAGAGTAGTGAATCTTTGGAATTCTCTGTCCAAGGAATTAAGGCTAGTTGGGACAATGCAGGGAGGGGAGGACCAGAGACAATGGATAGATCAGCTGTGATCTTAATTAATGGCGGAGTGGCTGGGTGGGCCAAATGGCCTACTCCTGCTTCTATTACTCCGAAACTGTGACCCTGCATTTCCCATGGCTAACCCACCTAACGTGCACGTCCCTGGACATTATGGCCAATCCAAATCAAGACTGGTGAGTAATGTAGTGATGTGGAAAATGAACATCAGAGAACAATTGAAAGGGACAAGGAGAGTAAATATACCAGCAATCAAAACTGGATTCTAAATTGAAACTAAAAATGGTGTGTCTGAATGTGTGCTGCATTGTGACAAAAGTGAATGAATTGACGACACACATTGAAGAGAATAATTGCGATCTGACACTCCCTACAGAGACATGGCTTGAGGATGACAAGGATTGGATCCTGAATATTGAGGGTGTCCTCAAATTGGAAGCTAGGTAAAGGTGGAGGGTTGGCACTGCTAATCAAAGCACTGATTACAGGGTAGTCTGGTGTCAGCTCAGATTTCAGGTCCTGATTTCTCTGCCCTCTGTTCTCTTCTACACCTTCTGGAACAATAAAACATTCAGTCAATCAAGCCCCAACCCACAATCTCCCAGCCTGTCAACCATCCAGGCACAGTGTAGTCACAGCAGGGAATCAAACAAGAAAAATGAAACCAAATTTGAAATAAATAGGTGCTTGTGTTTAATGTTTGTTCATTAGGAAGTAAACCAGAAATGGGGATCACCCAGGATTCTGATACTGCCCGACTTGAGGAATTCTCTTTCCCCTTATATCTAACTATTAGTACCCAGCTATGATTTACAACAATGCTTACCCCAACAGAAGGCATATAGTCTCAAATAGACAGAGACATACAGGATGGAAATAGACATTTTCTCTCTCTCATGTGCGTGCACACACACACATTCACTCCCGTGGACTTGTTTGTGTATGTTTGCAGAATTATATTTGCAGAGCTGGGCTAAAATGTCACTTTTTGTTATAAAACTTTAAGTTCTCTTGAGAAGGTGCCTTACAGGTAGTTCTGGGATTTGCATGTTAATGATACCTGCAACCCATTCGAAAAGATGAAAGACTTCACAATCCAGGTTTGTTTAACAGGTCATTTCAGTGGCAGGACACTGTTGTGTTTTTCATAAATTCTATGTCTTATGACCTTATTCTCCACAACCACCTAATGAAGGAGCAGCGCTCCAAATGCTAGTGCTTCCAAACAAACCTGTTGGTCTACAAACTGGTGTTGTGTGATTGTTAACTTTATCCATTTTAGGGGGTGATTTCCTATGCTAAATTATCTATAGTGCGTAGGGATGTGCAGGTTAGGGTGGATTGGCAGTTCTAAATTACCCATAGTGCCCAGGGATGTGTAGGTTAGGTGTATTAGTCAGGAGGATTAATATTGAGCAATGGTTGAGGGTGACTTACCCTTTGGAGGGTGGGTGTGGACTCGTTGGGCCGAGTGGCCTGCTTCCACACTTGGGATTCTCTGAAGGGAAGGAATTCCTGCAAACTGCAGGGCATCACAATGTGGAAGTGGCCCTGTCAGTTTCAGAGTGAAACTCCCTCCCTCTGGACAACTGTTCATCCTGGGAAGGAGAGGATGGGGGGGAATCTGTTCACTTGTAGCAGCTGGAGTGAATCCAGTGAGGGAGCAGACTCTGCAAACTCTTAATTACTTGGTAAAAATACTGGATTAGTGGTGCTGGAAGAGCACAGCAGTTCAGGCAGCATCAGGGACGGAAGGATGGGGTGGGGCTGTTTTCCCCAAGTCTGAAGGGTGACATTACAGACTTTTTATAGAATCCTGAGGGGTATGGATAGGGTCAATACTCAAGGTCTTTTCCTTTGGATGGGGGAAGTCCAGAATGAGAGGGTAATAGGTTTCGGGTGAGGGCGGTGGAGTGGGGGGAGGCATGGGGGGATGTAAAAGAGATTTCAGGGGCAAATTTCTTTTTATGGAGAGGGTGGCGCAACTATGGAATGAGCTGCCAGAGGAGGTGGTGGGGTCTAGTACAATTTCAACAGGTAAAAAGCATGTGGATAGGCGTATGAATACGAAGGGTTCAGTGGATCGGGGCCAAGTGACGGTACATGCGACTGGAGTCATAGAGATGTACAGCATGAAACAGACCCTTCAGTCCAACCTGTTCTTGCCGAACAGATAGCCAACCCAATTTAGTCCAGGTGCCAGTCCATATTGGGGCCAAGTCTTGGCAAATATGACTAGATTAATTTACGATACCTGGTCAGCTCAGACAAGTTGGGCCAAAAGGCCTGTTTCTGTGCTGTATGACTAATTGTCTTCGGTGAAAGCAGAAGTGTAGTTGTGAAGACTGGACTTTCAGAGCAGCTTTCAAAGATGTTTTGCTCTGACTGGGAACAGAAGAGTTTCACTGAGGTGTGTCGGTGTTAATGCCTTGATGTCTCAATTTGCTCCCACCTTCCTGGGGACATTAACCATTTTGTTCCACAAATAGCTGCTTTGCAGGTTATCCCATGAATTGACACACTTGTATTTGCTTCCCAGATTCAGACCTGCTCACTGTCAACTGTATCCCAGTGTTGTGGAGTTATCCAAAATGCAGAGAGATGTCAGTCTTGACGTTTTTGCTTTTCTGCCCCTGTAAGAATCAGCACCTTCAGGGGAATTAGTTAGAGCGGAGTGAGAACAGGTGAGGTGGTGGGGGGGGGGTGGGGGGAAAGAGAGTGGGATTGTGCTTTCAATTTTGTGGAATAACAAAAGAAAAGAATATTCCACAGAAAGTAGAATTCCTCGTTCAGAATTTCTACCCTGCACTGACAGTGATGGCTTTTGTAATCTCTTTTTACAGAGTATTTGAAGATCTGATGACGGAAGTTTCAAAATGAACAGATGAAGGGCTTATGCCTGAAACTCTCCTGCTCCTCAGATGCTGCTTGACCTGCTGTACTTTTCCAGCGCCACACTTTTCGAATCTCACTCACCAGCGTCTGCAGTCCTCACTTTGACGTCAATGTGTGTCAGTCACTCAGTCCATCCGGACCACAACAATTTTCAAGTATGATTCTATGAGAAGGAGCAATGCTCTTTGGTTCCTGTCTCAGTACGTTTTCAGCATCAGTGGGACTGGATGAGAGACCCTACCATTGCAGTGCACTGAGTGTGTAGCCTGAAGCAGTTATACGGTCTGGGAAGAGGAATTCACGGTGGGGAGAGCCTCCGCACATGTTAGTGTGCAGCTGAAGCTTCGGCCATGGAGAAACCAGAGGAATCCCGCCCCGAGGAGAAACCATGGAAATGTGGCGACTGCGGAAAAGGCTTCCGTTTCCCGTCTGCCCTGGAGATTCATCGGCTCAGCCACACTGGGGAGTGGCTGTTCCCCTGCCCTGTCTGCGGGAAGGGCTTCAGCGATTCCACTAACCTCCGGATCCACCAGCGTGTCCACACGGGGGAGAGGCCCTTCAGCTGCCCTGAGTGCGGGAAGGCCTTCAGCAATTCCTCCCACTTGGTGAGGCACCAGCGAGTCCACACAGGGGAGAGGCCGTTCACCTGCTCTCAGTGCGGGAAGGGCTTCATCTGCTCCTACCACATGCTGAGGCACCAGCGGGTCCACACGGGAGAGAGGCCGTTCACCTGCTCTCAGTGCGGGAAGGGTTTCACTTGCTCCTCCCACCTGCGGAGCCACCAGCGTGTCCACACCGGGGAGAGGCCCTTCAGCTGCACCGAGTGCGGGAAGGCCTTCAGGAATTACACTAGCCTGCTGAGGCACCGGCAGCTCCACACGGGGGAGAGGCCATTCCCATGCCACGAGTGCGGGAAGGCCTTCAGCAATTCCTCTGACCTGCTGAGGCACCGGCGGATCCACACAGGGGAGAGGCCCTTCAGCTGCACCGATTGCGGGAAGGCCTTCACCCGCTCCTCCCACCTGCGGAGCCACCAGCGGGTTCACGTGTCTTCGCAGGGGGATTGAAGGAATGACAGCCGAGTGCCATTATCGACTGGACTAACAACCCATTTCCGGGGATCCTGGGTTCGATTCCCACCGCGACAGATGGTGCAATCAGAATTTGGTCATAAATCTGGAGTTCAGAATCTTACAATGAAACTATTTTTGGTGGGATGGGGGTGGAAGAAAATTTCCATCTGATTCACTCAGTTCTTTTTTTTAGGGAAGGAAACTGTCATCGTGGGAGAAGATTCACTCAGTCGTCCCAGCTGCATCCTTTGCCCAGTCTGGCCTACACGTGACTCCAGACCCACAGCAGTGTGGTTGACTCTACACTGCCCATCCGACGAACTTGGATACAGGATACGGGTTGAAATTGCTGAGTGAGGCAATACATCCCCCGGCTTAAGGCTGTACCAAGGAAACAATTACAAAGGGACAACTTGGTGGTGACCAATAATGAAGAAAGTGAGGAGTTGCAGGGGATGTGTGCACTTTGACCTTGAGCTGTTTTTAAAAAATGCTACTTTTTCTATGCCTTTCTGCTGGGAGATTCTGAAGCTGTAACAAAGTTGGGTCATAATAAAGATTACCTGAACTTCACACCGAGCTCAGACTCTCATTGAGAGCTTTGAACTGCAACAGGTGTTTGTTTTAAAACTGTTCATTTCTTACAAGTCAAAGTGAGAACTGCTGATGCTGGAGATCAGAATCAAGATGAGAGTGGCGCTGGTAAAGCACAGCAGGTCAGGCAGCGTCCGAGGAGCAGGAAAATCGACATTTCGGGCAAGGTTGATTTTCCTGCTCCTTGGATGCTGCCTGACCTGCTGTGCTCATTTCTGACAGCTTCCTGGAGGATGTTTCCAATGTTGTGTATTGGTTCCAGCAGTCACTGAGTAGCCAGTATTGTTAGAAATTGTAAATGTTTCAGGAGTGCAGGTACTGCATCATCCCATTATCATTATACAGTTTCCTGGCAGCACTGGGAGGTGTGGGCTGTGTCCACTGGAAACGATGTGGAGCTGCCGGTGTTGGACTGGGCTGGATAAAGTTAAAAATCTCAGAACACCAGGTTATAGTCCAACTGGTTTATTTGGAAGCACGAGCTTTCGGAGCGCTGCTTGGGATGTTTGTGGAACAGGATCATCAGACAGAACCACCTGATGAAGGAGCAGCGCTCCAAAAGCTAATGCTTGCAACTGAGCCTGTTGGAGTATCACCTGGTGTGGTGTGAATTTTAACTTTGCACACCCCAGTCCAACACCGGCAACGCCAAACCGGGTACATAGTTCTTTGAAAGTTGCATAATTGGGAGACAGGGTGGTGAAAGTGACGTTCAGCACACTTGCCTTCATTGTTCGCACCGTTCAGTGTAGGAGTTGGGACATCATGTTGTGGTTGTACAGGTTGACGACCACAGGTTGACAGGTTACTTTATTTCAATTTATAAAATCATGGGTGGTGCAGGAAAGGTAAATATCACAGGGGGGAAAATGGTGAATCTGCCCTTTTTTACTTAAATTCTAAAATGTCCAAATACCATCAGTGACATGAGCATCGCCAGAGAGCATAATGCGCATGCTCCTCGCTGCACGCAACACACGCTTCACGACTTCCTTTTGGTGGGCCACTCAGAAGCCCTGGAGGACCAGAAGCGGACTGTCCTCCTGCCAATCAGAGCCTTCCTGTTGTCTGAATGCAGAAGTTGGAACACTAGCTTCGGAAGCTGCTGCTGCTCTCCCTGGATGAAGATCGAGTTTGCTCCAGGCTGCAACTTCCTTACTCCGTCGGTACGCCACTCTCTTTATCAACTCCTTTTTCATTTTTTTTCATGCTGGGCTTCAATTTTTGACTTGCAGCAACCGAACGGAAAAGGAAATTAATCCACGGAGTAGACAGAATCAGGAAAAGGTTTTCATAAACAAAGTGGTTCATGTATGGAATGAATGTCCAGAGGAAGTCGTCGATGCACGTATAGATGCAACCTTTAAAAGATAAGTACATGAATAGGGAAGGTGCGGAGGGATATGGGGCAAACACCAGCAAGTGGCACTAGTTTGGGTTGAGAACATAGCACGGAATACTTCGACTGAAGGGTCAGTTTCTGTGCTGTCTGACTATAACTGGTCTGTTGTGGTCTGAAAATCATTTTCTTGCCTTCCACTTTAAACGTTGTTACTATACTTGCATCCAACACACAAACCACTCAAACAAAGCCACCTCATGTACACAACATAAAAATCTACACTTTGATGTTCAAAAATCAGATGAACTCAGCCTTGCATATATTCAATGACCCCCTAACTGCAGGAGGACATCCCCACTTCTAATATATCACTTGCCTTGCTGATTGCTTGCTGCACCTGTCTGATAACTGGCAGTAACTGGTGTAGAAGGACCTGAGGCCCCTTTGTCCATCCACACATCATTCATGAAGAAGGGCTCATGCCTGAATTCATTGCACTGTGGGGATGAAGCCATACCCTATCCAATCATTTCTGCTAGTGAATGAGACAAGGCCTCAAGGTGAGGGGGAGTAAGTTTAGGACAGTGATGAGGAAGAACTGTTTTTCCCAGAGAGTAGTCAATCTACGGAATTTTACCCACCTAACCCACACATCCCTGGACACTGTGGGCAATTTAGCATGGCCAATCCAAATCAAGGCCGGTGAGTAATGTAATGATGTGGAAAATGAACATCAGAGAACAATAGAAAGGGACAAGGAGAGTAAATATACCAGCAATCAAAACTAGATTCTAAAGATCACAAAAATTAAAACTAAAAATTGTGTGTCTGAATGTGTGCTGCATTGTAACAAAATTGACTGCACACATTGAAGAGATTATGATCAGAGACTCCTTACAGTGGCATGGCTTCAGAATGACAAGGATTAGATCCTGAACATAGAGACATTAGTTAAATGGGAAGCAAGGTAAAGTTAAAGGTAGAGGGTTGGCACTGCTAATCAAAGCACTGATCACAAGGTGGTCGAGTGTCAGCTTGGGTTTCAGGCCCTGATTTCTCTGTCCTCTGTTGATCGCCCTGTTCCCACAGACTAAGATGTTGATCTGTTCTCAGCTCTTAAAGAAGTAAACCAGAAACAGGGGTCTCCCAGGAATCTTACAGTGCCCTACTTGAGGAATTCTGTCACCCTTACATCTATTAGTACCGAGCTATGATTTACAATAACATTTACACCAACAGAAATAAAGCATCTTTTATCAAATAGGCATAGAGCACAGAAATAGACTTTTTCTCCATCTCATGCACACATGAGATAGATCATCCACGGGGGTGAGTTTGTATTTGCAGCATGACGTTTGCAAATACATTCTACTTTGCTCAAAGACTGCACAATCTGCAGGCAGTCAATACATGTAATATTTTGAAAATTCCACTTTTACAATAGATAATGGGCCCACTACTTTTTGTCATTTATATAAATGATTTGGATGTGAGCATAAGTGGTATAGTTAGTAAGTTTGCTGATGACACCAAAATTGGAGATGTAGTGGACAGCGAAGGAGGTTACCTCAGATTACAATGGGATCTTGATCAGATGGGCCAATGGGCTGAGAAGTGGCAAATGGAGTTTAATTTAGATAAATGTGAGGTGCTGCATTTTGGGAAAGCAAATCTTAGCAGGACTTGTACACTTAATGGTAAGGTCGCAGGGAGTGTTGCTGAACAAAGAGATCTTGGAGTGCAGGTTCATAGCTCCTTGAAAATGCAGTCACAGGTCAATAGGAAGCATTTGGAAAAGCTTTCCTTTATTGGTCAGAGTATTGAGTACAGGAGTTAGGAGGTCAGGTTGCGGTTTACTGGACATTGGTTCGGTCGGTGTGGAGTTTTTGGGCCGAGTGGCCTGCTTCCATACTGTGGGGATTCTCTGAAGAGGAACGGACTTTTGCAAACTGTGCAAGGCAAAGCAGGCATGTTGCGAGGGCTTGCTGCTGGCCTTGCCCCGCCTCTTGCTCCTTCCCCCTCTTGCCCACCCCTTGTTGGCGTCACAATGGCCCTGTGAATTTCGGAGTGAAGGTTGCTCCCTCTGGGCAACTCTTCATCCTGGGAGGGAGAGAGAGGGGGAAGGGTGGGGCGATGTCTGTTCACTTGATGCAACTGGAGTGAATTCAGGGAGGGAGCAGACTCTGAAAACTCAGATATATGTCTTAATTACTCGGCTGAGGAGGGATGGAAGGATAAAGGAGGTGGAGTAGATCTCTTTTCTGTTCTTACTTTGTCTTTTCTTTTCTACCCTGGTCTGAAAGTGTTGACTTTTGTAATCTCTTTTTACAGAGTATTTGAAGATCTGAAGACAGAAGTTTCAAGATTAACAGATGAAGGGCTGAGGACTGAAATGTCGACTCTCCTGCTCCTCGGATGCTGCCTGACCTGCTGTGTTTTTTCAGCGTTGCACATTTCAACACTGACTCTCCAATGTCTGCAGTCCTCACTTTGACGTCTGACTGTCACTCAATCCATTGGGACAGCAAGGATTTTGGGCTATGATTCTGTGAAAAGTAGCAAAGCTTTTTGGTTCCAGTCTGACTGTTTTCAGCATCAGTGGGACTGAATGAAGACCCTACTGTTGCAGTGCACTGTGTGTGGAGCCTGAAACAGTTATACGGCCTGGACAGAGGAATTCACGGCGTGGAGGGGCTCTATACGTGTTCGTGTGCAGCAGAAGCTTCAGCCATGGAAAAACCAGAGGAATCCCACCCCGTGGAGAAAAGATGGAAGTATGTCGACTGCGGGAAATGGTGAGAAACTTAATAAAGCCAAAGCACAAAGGGATCTGGGAGTGCTAGTCGAGGATTCTCGAAAGGTAAACATGCAGGTTGAGTCTGTGATTAAGAAAGCGAATGCAATGCTGTCTCTTATCTCAAGAGGGTTGGAATATAAAAGCAGAGATGTACTACTAAGACTTTATAAAGCTCTGGTTAGGCCCCATTTGGAGTACTGTGTCCAGTTTTGGTCCCCACACCTCAGGAAGGACATTCTGGCACTGGAACATGTCCAGCGGAGATTCACACGGATGATCCCTGGAATGACAGGTCTAGCATATGAGGAACGGCTGAGGATACTGGGATTGTATTCGTTGGAGTTTAGAAGATTAAGGGGAGATCTAATAGAGACGTACAAAATAATACACGGCTTTGAAAAGGTGGATGCTAGAAAATTGTTTCTGTTAGGCGAGGAGACTAGGACCCGTGGACACAGCCTTAGAATTAGAGGGGGTCATTTCAGAACGGAAATGCGGAGACATTTCTTCAGCCAGAGAGTGGTGGGCCTGTGGAATTCATTGCCACGGAGTGCAGTGGAAGCCAGGACGCTAAATGTCTTCAAGGCTGAGATTGATAGGTTCTTGTTGTCTAGAGGAATTAAGGGCTACGGGGAGAACGCTGGCAAGTGGAGCTGAAATGCGCATCAGCCATGATTGAATGGCGGAGTGGACTTGATGGGCCGAATGGCCTTACTTCCTCCTATGTCTTATGGTCTTATGGGAAAGGCTTCCGTGTCCCATCTGCCCTGGAGACTCATTGGCGCAGTCACACCAGGGAGAGGCCATTCTCCTACCTCAGGTGCAGGAAGACCTTCAGCACTTCATCCCCTCTGCTGGCCCCACCAGCAGGTCCACACGGGGGAAGAGGCCCTTCAGCTGCCCAGAGTGCGGGAAGGGCTTTACCCAGTCCTCCCACCTGCGGAAGCACCAGCGAGTTCACTTGCCACTGCAGGGGGATTGAAGGAGCGACGGCTCAGTGCCATAATCAACTGGACTGTCAACCCAGTTTAGGGGACTCCCGGGTTTGAATCCCACTGTGGCAGATGGCGGAATTGGAATATGGTCAGAAATCTGGAGTTCGGAATCTATCGTTGAAACCATTTTCAGGGGATGGAGGGAGGTGTGGTGGTGGGAGAAAACCCCTATCCGATTCACTAACGTCCTTTTTAGTGAAGGAAACTGCCATTGGGGGAAAAAGAATCACTCAGTCATCCCAACTGCATCCTTTACCCAGTCTGGCCTACGTGTGACTCCAGACACGCAGCAGTGTGGTTGACTCTACACTGCCCCAGAACAGGCAAATGCACGGAGAGAAGCTTACTTGGAGACATGATATGGGTTCAAATTGCTGAGTGAGGCAGTATTTCCTATGGGTTATGGTTGTACCAAGGATCCAATTCCAAAGGATTCCTGCTGCGCTTTTCCAGCAACACATTTTCAGCTCTGATCTCCAGCATCTGCAGTCCTCACTTTCTCCTCCAATTACAAAGGGACAACTCTGTACTGACCAATAGTTAAGGAAGTGAGATGGCAGGTGGGATGGGGCAGGAGTGTATGTGCTTTGATCTTGAGCTGTTTAAAAACAAAATCAACTACTCTTTCTCTGCCTTTTTGCTGGTGGGGATCTGAAGCTGTAACAAACTTGGGTCACAATAAAGGTTACCTGAACATACTGCCAGGCTCAGGCTCTCATCGAAAGCTTTGCGCTCCAAGCGGTTTTTGTTTTAAAGCTGCTCATTTCTTGCAGCCTCCTGCATTGAGTTTCCAATGTCGTGTATCAGATGAAGCAGTGAATTACTAGCTAATATTGTTAGAAATTGTAAATTTTTCAGGAGTGCAGGCACTGCATCGTTTCATCGGCAGATTATTGGAGGATGGCGAGGTGTGGGATGTGTTCACTAGAAACGAGGTGGTGGAGGTGCTGGTGTTGGACTAAGTTGGACAAAGTTTAAAAATCACAACACTGGGTTATAATTCAACAGGTTAATTTGGAATCACTACTTCATCGGGTAGCTGTGGTGCAGGATCAGAAGACACAGTTTACACTAAAAGGTCACAGTGTCATGCAACTGATTTGATATATTTATCAAATGTACATTGCTGTTAAGTCTTTCATCTTTTAGAATGGGTTGCAGGTTTTAGTTCATTAATGCGTACATCCCAGAGCTACTATTAAGTCATATTCTAGAGATCATTTAAGGTTTTTTTTTGAAACTGGTGACATCTCAGCCCAGACAATGCATGAAAGGTGTGTCAGTATCACAATCTTAAATCAGACTGGTTCTTTTTCCAAACTAGGAATTTATAAAATATTACATGGATTGACTACCTGCATGTTGTGCGCTTCTTCTGCAAAATTGAATATATCTGCAAATTCAAATTCACCCCATCGTTATATGTATGTGTGTATGAGAGAGAGTGCATGTGTGATGGAGGAGAAGCCTGAGAGAGGGTAAGTGTGTTGGTGGGGGGGGGCGTGGAGAGGGGGTGTGTGTATGAAAGGGGTATAGATAAAAGTGAGGGGTTGCATTTTCCTAAAATAAGGAAGGGTAGGGCTTGTACAGAGGGATATGGGGGTGGGGGGGTGTTCAGGTACATACTTCATTGAAAGTTGCAGCACTGGTTGGAAGGGTGCTTCAGAAGGCATTCAGCACACTTACCATTTGTTCACACCATTGAATAAAGGAGCTAGGACATCACGTTGAAGTTGTACAGGATGTTGGTGAGGCCACTTGTATAGTATTGAGAACGCTTCTGGTGGCCCTGTAATAGGAATAATACTATTACAGAGGGTTCAGTAAAGATTTACCAGGATATTACCAAGACTGGAGGGTTTGAGTTATAAGGAGAGGCTGAGACTCTTTTCAGTGGAGCACAGGAGGTTGAGGGGTGACCTCATTTGAGATTTATAAAATGAGGGTTATAGGGAAGATGAACATCAAAAATAACTAGGAGCGTGCGCGGTTATGCCAAGTGACGAAGGGAGAAATCGTGGCAATTGGACACTTTAAATCCGTCAGGAACAGCATCTCCATACAGCATAGTGCGCATGTCAGGTGAGGTGCCAGAAGACTGGAGGTTGGCTAACGTAGTGCCACTGTTTAAGAAGGGTGGTAAGGACAAGCCAGGGAACTATAGACCAGTGAGCCTGATGTCGATGGTGGGCACGTTGTTGGAGGGAATCCTGAGGGACAGGATGGACATGTATTTGAAACGGTAAGGACTGATTAGGGATAGTTAATGTGGCTTTGTGCGTGGGAAATCATGTCTCACAAACTTGATTTGAGTTTTTTGAGGAAGGCAGAGCAGTAGATGTGATCTATACGGACTTCAGTAAGGCGTTCAACAAGGTTCCACATGGGAGACTAATTAGCAAGGTTAGATCTCACGGAATACAGGGAGAACTAGCCATTTGGATACAGAACTGGCTGAAAAGGTAGAAGACAGAGGGTGGTGGTGGAGGTTTGTTTTTCAGACTGGAGGATCTCCACTGTGACCAGTGGAGTGCCAGAAGGATCGGTGCTGGGTCCTCTACTTTTTGTCATTTACATAAATGATTTGGATGCGAGTATAAGAGGTACAGTTAGTAGGTTTGCAAATGACACCAAAATTGGAGGTGTAGTGGACAGCGAAGGGGGTTACCTCAGATTACAACAGGATCTTGACCAGATGGGCCAATCAGCAGAGAAGTGGCAAATGCAGTTTAATTAAAAAAAAATGAGGTGCTGTGTTTTGGGAAAGCAAATCTTAGCAGGATCTTATACACATAATGATAAGGTCCTAGGGAGTGTTGCTGAACAAAGACACCTTGGAGTGCAGGTTCATAGCTCCTTGGAAGTGGAGTCACAGGTAGATAAGATAGTGAAGGCGGCATTTGGTATGCTTTCTTTTATTGGTCAGAATATTGAGTACAGGAGTTGGGAGGTCATGTGGCAGCTGTACAGGTCATTGGTTAGGCCACTGTTGGAATATTGCATGCAATTCTGGTCTCCTTTCTATTGGAAACCTGTTGTGAAACTTGAAAGCATTCAGAAAAATTTACAAGGATGTTGCCAGGGTTAGAGGATTTGCAGTAGAGGGAGAGGCTGAACAGGCTGGGCTGTTTTCCCTGGAGTGTCAGAGGCTGAGGGGTGACATTATAGAGGTTTACAAAATTATGAGGGGCATGGATAAGATAAATAGACAAAGTCTTTTCCCTTGGGTTGGGAGTCCAGAACTAGAGGGCATAGATATAGGATGAGAGGGGAAAGACATAAAATAGACCTATGGGGCAAGGTTTTCACACAGAGGTGGTACGTGTATGGAACGAGCTGCCAGATGAAGTGGTGAAGGCTGGTACAATTGCAACATTTAAGAGGCATTTGGATGGGTATATGAATAGGAAGGGTTTGGAGGGATATGGGCCGGGTGTTGAGGGGTGGGACTAGATTGGGTTGGGATATCTGGTCAGCATGGATAAGTTGGACCGAAGGGTCGGTTTCCATGCCATACATCTCTATTACTCTATGCTGGTTCAGCAAAAGCCGAACATGCTCTTCGCTGTCTGCAGAAACAGCGTGAACCCTTCTTCAAATGGACCAATGAGAAGTCAGACAAGGAGCCTGATCCTCCTGCCAATCAGAGCCCTCACTATTTTCTGAATGCAGAAGGTGGACCATGAGCTTCTGAAGCTGCTGCTGCTCCTCCTCCTCCTCCTCCTCTCCGAATGAAGATCAAGCTTGACCTCAGACTGCAACTTCCTTCCTCTATCCACCATCTGAGAGTACAGCACTCTCTTTTCTCACCCTCTTTTCCGTTTCATTTTTTTCATTCTAGGGTTAAATTGTTGACTTGCAGCAAATGAAAAGAAAGCAAGTGAATCCAGGGAGGGGACAGAGTCGGGAAACGTTGGTCCAGGTCTGTGTCTCAATTGGCAAACGCAGTCCCACAGTGTGAAGTTATAGTCTCGGTTATGAAAAAGTAACTGCCGAAAGGAGGTGTGTTGTTTAAATGGTGATATATTGGGATGTGGAGAAAGTGAGGACTGCAGATCCTGGAGATCAGAGTTGAAAAGTGTGGCACTGGAAAAACACAGGAGGTCAGACAGCATCCAAGGAGCAGGAGAATCGACGTTTCAGGCATAAGCCCAGTATCAGGAATGATGTGTGGATGTAAAAAGTGGCCTCAGCATCCTTCCACACCAGTCACCGCCAGTTGTCAGACAGATACAGCAAGTAATCAGCAAGGCAAGAGGTGTATTAGTGAGAGGAATTGAGTTCAGAAGTCACCCTGCAGTTAGGGGATCATTGAATATATTCAAGGCTGAGTTCATCTGATTTTAGAACAACAAAGAAGTGGATGTTTCTGGGGGAAGGCAAGTAAAATGATTTTAAGACCAGTACAGAACAGTTATTGAGTCATACAGCACAGAAACAGACCCTTCAACCCAACTAGCCCATGCTGACTATATTCACAAACTAAACTAGTCCCACCTGCCTGTGTTTGGCCCATATTCCTCTGAACCTTTCCTATTCATGTACTTATCCAAATGTCTTTTAAACGTTGTTACTCAACCTGCATCCACCATTTCCTCTGGACATTCATTCCACACACAAACCACTCAAAAAAAAGGTGTTCCTCATGTGTTTTTAAATCTTTCTCCTCTCACCTTACAGCACAGGGACAGGCCCTTCAGCCCTCCAAGGCTATGCTGATCGAGATACTCTAAGTAAACCTGCTGCCTATTTTCTAAGGATCTGTATCCCTCTGCTCCCTGCCCATTCATGTATCTGTCTAGATACATCTTAAATGCGCTATCAATCCCACCCCTACTGCCTCCGCTGGCGATGCATTCGAGGCGCCCACCACCCTCTGTGTGAAGAATTTTCCACGTATATCTCCCTCAAACCTTTCCCCTCTTACTTTGAACTCGTGACCCCTAGTAATTAAGTCTTCCCCTCTGGGGGAAAAAAATTCTTCCTATCCACCCCTATTTACAACCCTCATGGTTTTATAGGCCTCAATCAAGTACCCCCTCCCCCCCAAACCTCCTCCTCTTCCCAACTCTCCAATCTATATTCTGTTGTATCGTCTGACAGTCCCCTTCACTATCTGATCGTCCATCAATCTGAGTGTCATCTGCAAACTTGTTAATGAGGCACCCGACACCTTCACCTTTCAACCTCCTGTGCTCCAGTGAAAAAAGTCCCAGCCTACCCTTCAATAGGTGTGAATTCTGTCTGGGTTCCAATGTCAAGTCAGCCTGACATTTTTGATAGAAAAGCTCTGCATTTAAATTACGTTCTTGAGAAAGTTACTTGAAACAGGTTCTGGGATTAACATACCAAAGAACAGAACCCAATTCTAAAAGTTGGAAGATTTAATTTAAATTGTTTAATGTATCACATCTCCATAACACTGGACTCCTTTAGTCTAATCATGATCTTATTCTCCACAACCACCTGATTAAGGAGCAGCACTCGGCAGCACTGCTGTCTCACAGTGAAGAGACCCAGATTCAATTCCCGCCTCGGGCAACTGTCAATGTGTGTTTTGCACATTCTCCCCGTGTCTGTGTGGGTTTCCTCCGAGTGCTCCGGTTTCCTCCCACTGTCCAAAGATGTGCAGGTTAGGTGAACTGACCATGCTAAATTGCCCGTAGTGTTAGGTGCAAGGGTAAATGTAGGGGAATGGGTCTGGGTGGATTGCTGGGAGGGTCGGTGTGGACTTGTTGGGCTGAAGGTCCTGTTCCACACTAAGTAATAAAATCTAAAATAAATCTAATCACTCTGAAAGCTAGTGCTTCCAAACAAACCACGTTATGGCAGCAGCGGGAGGTGTGGGCTATATTCACTAAAAACAATGAAGCAGTTAGGTAACACACTATAACATGACTTCCCAACTCCTGAACTCAATGCTCTGAGCAATCAAGGAAAGCAAACTAAACGCCTTCTTCACTATTGTGTCCACCTGAGACTCCACTTTCAAGGAACTATGAACCTGCACTCTAAGATCTCTCTATTCTGCAACACTTCCCTTAACTGTGTCAGTCCTGCATGAATTGCTTGACCAAAATGTAAACCTCTGATTTCTCTAAATTAAACTCCAATTGACTCTCTTTGGCTCATCAGTCGATCCCATAAATTCTAATTTATAGTGAACTATTTCCTCTCTTATTCCCTGGAAGCTGAAAACCTCCATCCCACACTCTCTCCCTCTGTTTTCACTTTACTGAAAGCGGAAGAACGGGATTGAGAAACTGATCAGCCACGATTGAATGGAATGAGCAAACCTGATGGGCTGAATGGCCTAATTTCTGCTCCTACGTCTTGTGTGGTCTGTTGCTGTCCTGGACACTGAGAATTGGGACTAGCATTGAACAGATCATGACTGGATATGGATCTACCTTCATCTGGGCAGATATGCTGGGACTTTCTCACTGGACCATAGGAAGTGGAGAGGTGACCTTATCGAGGTTTATAAAATCACAAGGGGAGAGATGAGGAGAACAGTGGGTGTCCTTCCCCGAGGTTGGGGGTTTCAAGATTAGGGAGCAAATTTTTGATGGTGAGAGAGGAGAAAGAGATTTTCAAAAAAAGGTCGATGGGCACAATTTTTTTAGACAGAGTGGTTCACGTGTGGACTGAATGTCTAGAGGAAGTGGTGGATGCAGGTACAGTAACAACGTTTAAAAGACATTTGGATAAGTTCATGAATAGGAAAGGTTTGGAGGGATATGGGCCAAACACTGACAGGTGGGACTGGTTTAGTTTGAGAACACAGTCAGTATGGACTAGTTGGACTGAAGGGTCTGTTTCTGTGCCGTATGGCTCTGTAACTCGGTCCTATATGAGTCTTATAACCATTTTCTTGCCTTCCTCGTAAACATCCATAAAAGGCCAAGTGGACTTCCCAGTCTCAACCCATTTTAAAGCCCTTTCCCACTCCCTTTCTGACATAACCATCTTTGGCTTCCTCCATTACCACAACAAACCAAACCACAAATTGGAGAAACAAAACCTCATCTTCCGTCCGAGCAGCCCACAGCCCGGAGAACTCAACACTGAGTTGTTCAGTTTCAAATAACCCCCCTTTCCATCACAAACTCCCTTCCCAGGCCCTCCCCCTCCTTTCTAACTCCTCCCTGACACCAACTAGATTCCTTCCTCCCATTCACCAACCAGGTCGTACCCTCTACCTGTCTCCACCTATCCCCACTTCATCACCCTGCTCCCAGTACACCCTTGTTCCACAGCTCTCCCTATACCCACCCCCAGTCCTGAACAAGGGGTGCACCAGATACCTCGACTTCTCCACCTCCTGATACTGCCTGGCTTGCTGCGTTCTTCCAATCTCCTGCCTATCTATTTTGCCAATTGAGACAAAGGCCTGGACTAACTTTTCCAAGTCTGTCCCATCGCTGGATTCATTCCTATTCCTTTCAGTTGCTCCAAGTCAACAATTGTTCCCTAGAATGAAACGTAAATGGAAAAGGGGGTGAGAAAAGAGTGCCGTACTCACAGATGTTGGACAAAGGAAGGAAGTTGCAGTCTGAGGTGAAGCTCAATCTTCGTTGAGAGAGAGGAGGAGCAGGAGCTTCAGAACGCCATGGCCCAACGTCCGCATTCACCAATAGGGGAGCACTGAATGGCAGGAGGACAAGTCTCCTTCTGGTCCTCCAGTGCTCCTTATTTGTCCATCAAAAGTAGGTTTTGTCCCTTTTCTGCCGACAATGAGGAACATGCCCAATGTTTTGGTAACACTGGTGCCCTGCTTGTTGACATTGAGGAGTTTACACAATATGCTCTGTGGCGATCCTGGTGTGATTGACAGATCTTAAATGTCTAAATGTCTATCGGAGAACAAAAAGGGTAGAGCCATAATTATTTTCCTCATGTGGCTTGATATTTTATTGCTTTTGCATTTGTGTGGCTGCTCAATGTTTTTATGTCTTTTCCGCAGTGTTGGGGTGAGATTCACAACTAGAGGGCATAGGTTTAGGGTAAGAGCAGAAAGATATAAAAGGTACCTAAGGGGCAACATTTCCATGCAGAGGGTGGTGCATGTATGGAATGAGCTGCCAGAGGAAGTAGTGGAAGCCGGTTAATTACAGCATTTAAAAGGCATCTGGACGGGTATATGAATAGGAAAGGTTTAGAGGGATATGAACCAAGTACTGACAAATGCGACTAGATTAATTTAGGATATCTGGTTGGCATGGACAGGTTGGACTGAATGGGCCTGTTTCCGTGCTGTACATGTCTATGACTCTAAATAATAAAAAGTATATTTTACCAAATAACAAACTATACCCAGTTAAAAATCACACAACACCAGGTTATAGTCCAACAGGCTTAATTGGAAGCACACTAGCTTTCAGAGTGACACTCCATCAGGTGATTCAACCTGTTGGACTATAACCTGGTGTTGTGTGATTTTTAACTTTGTACACCCCAGTCCAACACCGGCATCTCCAAATCATAACTATATCCATATTAACAAGGTTTAGTACACCACACACTTGACCAAACATTCTCAACAGGTCCTGCCCCTTCAATCACTGAGGAACATATACATGCTGGTGCATAATCTCCTTCAATAGTATCTCCACACTACCCTCAGCAATTGCACAAGTAACAGCAAAGAGTAAACAGCACAAGGATTAAACAAACAGTGAGGGGTAAACAGCACAAGGATTAAACAAACAGTGAGGGGGTAAACAGCACAAGGATTAAACAAACAGTGAGGGGGTAAACAGCACAAGGATTAAACAAACAGTGAGGGGTAAACAGCACAAGCCCCAGTAAAAGCAGATGTAAAGTGAGTGTAAAATGTGACTATGACAGGACAGGCCCCACATTCCTTCCCCTCCGTCCCCCCCCCCCAACCTGCCTCACCTTTCACCTCCCGGGCCCAGTACCTTCCAGGTGGCCCCAGAGTTGACACAGGGGCCGCCCCACGACCAGTAGAACTCCACCACCCAGGCGGCCGACGGGTTCCCAAACAGGCCCTTAACCCCATCCGCCTCCAGAATGGTCACCGGCTCCTGCCTGCTGTACAGCCGGGCGGTGTGGCCGTGACACAGCAGCTGCGCCAGGAAGGCGGCGGTGCCCAGTGACGGGTGTCTGCCCCGGGGCCGCACGGCGCCATTTTCCTAACGGCCGCCCCTTCCCCGCTCGAGCGACTTCTCCTCCCAACCGCCTTCACCCCCGCATGACGTCAGCTCAGGAGGGATGGGCGGGGCAGGGGAGCCTCACCGTCACCAAGTAACAGACACCTCGCGCTACAACTGCTCATTCACAAAAACAAACTCTCCTGTCTCGCTCTGCAGCTGCAGGGGGGGACACTGCGACATTTCGAGGAGCCCTGTCTACATTGGGAAAGCTCACGGCTCAATTTAAACAGATATTCCGACATATAACGGAACGGCATCATATCTAAAAGGGGGGCAATCTGCATTTTAAAGTGACGTGGACATTTTAACGGCCTATTTTTGCAAATAAACAGATTTAAATGGACAAGATTATATTTCAAAAGGGATGTGGGCACATTCAAAGGGATATCTTAATATGTAAAGTGACGCAGTGATATCTAAGTGAATCTACATTTCGAAGAAACGTTGCCCTATTTTTAAGCAGAAGTACCCCTTTAAGAGACATACTGATATCTAAAGGGGTAAATATACATTATCGAGGAGTGAGATTGCGTTGTGAGGAACATAACACATTTAAAGGGTGAGTTACATGTAAAGGGGCATTTTTATATTTAAAAAGATACATTGAAATCTGAAGAGACTTGTTCAAAAGTAGAAGTACATGGTAACATTAAGGAAGCATAACCGTATTGGAAATAGTGTAGCCATTTTTAAAAAGGGGGTTGTAGTGGCCGTGAGATGGTTTAATTTTTAAGAAAATAAGCAAGTTATTACGATTTGGAATGGTCTTGAAGGGGTGATGGAACCAGTAACCATGGAGAAAGTTAAAATTCACACAACACCAGGTTATAATCCAACAGGTTTATTTGGAAGCACTAGCTTTCGAAGCGCCGCTCCTTCATCTGGTGGTTGTGGAGAATGAGATCACGATCACGGAGTTTATAGCCAATGGAGTCCAGTGGCATGGAGATGTGATACATCAAACAATTTTAGATTAAATCTTTCACCTTTTGAATGGGTTTCGAAAGGTATGTTAATCCCAGAATTTGATTTTAATTACCTTCTCACGAATATCATTCAAATGCAGAGCTTTTCTAACAATAGGTGTGAATCCTGTCTGCGTCCGAATGTTGAGTCAGACTGACATTTTTCTTAGAGAAAAATTTTGCATTTAGACTTCATTTTTGAGGAAGTAATTTACAGATTAGGGTGTAGAGGTTAGGGTGGATTGGCTGTGCTGAATTACCCATAGCGACCAGGGATGTGCAATTTAGGATAGATTGTCCATGGGAAATACGGAGAAAGGGGATGGATATGGATGAGATACTCTTCAGAGGGCCAGAGTAAAATAGATGGGCTGAATGGCCTGCTTCCACATTGTTGGGATTCTATGACTTCCCCTGACAAAGGAGCATTTTATCTGCATCTATCCTGTCAAGCCCCTTTCAGAATTCTAATGGTTTCAATGAGATCACTTCTGGTTCAGAGAGGGAAACAGCACAGAAACAGACCCTTCGGTCCAATTCATCCATGCCGATCAGGATTCCCAAACTAAACTAGTCCCACTTGCCTGTGTTTGACCCATATCCCTCTAAACTTTACTTTGCATGTACTCATCCAAATTCCACATGCAAACCACCCTCTGTCAAAACATTGCCCCTCAGGTTCCTTTTAAATCTCTCTCCTCTCACTTTAAAGAAATATGCCCCCTAGTCTTGAGCTCCCCTACGCTAAGGAAGAGCCCTTTGGTGTTCACCTTACCTCCACACCTCATGATTTTATCAATCTCAGTAATGTCACCCCTCAACCTCCTGTGCTCCAGTGAATGAAGTCCCAACCTCTTCTTATAACTCAAACCCTCCAGTCCTGGCAACATCCTGGTAAATCTTTGCCAAGCCCTCTCTAATAGAATTCTTCCTCTTACAGGATCACCAGAACCATACTCTGTACTCTACAAGTGGCCTCACCAACATCCTGTACAACCTCAACATTAGATTAGATTAGATTACTTACAGTGTGGAAACAGGCCCTTCGGCTCAACAACTCTGCACCGACCCGCCGGATGTCCCAATCCCTCTACTCAATGGTGTGAACAATGAAGGCAAGTTTGCTAAATGCTTTCTTGACCACCCTGTCTAGCAGCGATGCAACTTTCAAAGAACTATGTACCTGAACCCCACCATGTCTCTCTTTTACAGCACAGCACAGGGCCTTACCATTTACCGTACAAGTCCTGCCCTTCCTTGTTTTAGCAAAACGCAAGCCCTCGCTTTTAATAGCTCACTCATACACACGCTTTCTCTCAGACACCCACACATCCACACCCCCAACACTCTCACAGGCTTATACTCCATCACACTCTCACTTTACCAAGCATGCACGCACACACTTACATGCATGCATTCACACATCACTTTTTGGGCAAACTTATATTGGCAGAATTATGTTTGCAGATGCATTCCACTTTGCTCAAAAAGTGCACAAACTGCAGGCAGTCAATCCATGTAATATTTTATAAATTCCTACTTTGGAACTAGAACCAGTCTGATTCAAGATTGGGATACTGTCAGACTTGAACCTCACGCTATTAATGCATTGTCCGGGCTGAGATGTCACTTTTTTAAAAATAAAAAACCTTAAGTCATCTCGAGAACGTGAATTAATAGTAGTTCTGGGATTTACAGATTAATGAACTGAAACCTGCGACTCAGTCTAAAAGGTGAAAGACTTAACAGCAATCTTGGTTTGTTCAATATATCCTATCAGTTGCATGACACTGTGATCTTTTGCTATAAAATCTGTGTCTTATGATTCTGCTCCACAGTTACCCGCTGAAGGAGCAGTGCTCCGAAAGCTGGTGCTTTCCAAATAAACCTGTTGGACTATAAACTGGTGTTGTGTGATTTTTAACTTTATCCAGCCCAGTCCAACATTGGCTCCTCCACATAATTTCTTGCGAACACAGCCCACACCTCCTGATGCTGCCAAGAAAGCTTACAACGCCGATGAAATGACACTCTCTGCACTCCTGAAAAATTGACAATTTCTCACGATACTGGCTGCTCATTCACGACTCCATCTGATACGCGACATTGGAAGCTTAGTGGAGGAGGCTGAAAGAAATGAGCAGCTTTAAAACAAAAACCCCTTGGCGCTCAAAGCTTTCAATGAGAGTCTGAGCCCGGCAGTAAGTTCAGGTAACCTTTATTGCACCCAACTTTGTTACAACTTCAGATCTCCTCAGCAAAAAGGCAGAGATAAAGTTGCTTTTTGAACAGCTCAAAATCAAAGCGCACACATTTCGCCCCACCACTTTCTTTACTATTGATCAGCACTGAGATGTCCCTTTCTAATTGGGTCCTTGGTACAGCCTTAACCAGGAGGAAGTGTTGCCTCACTCAGCAATTTCAACCTGTACTCTGTATAGCGCCATCTGCTGCAGCGGAATTCAAACCCGGGAGCACCAAGAACAGGGTCGATAGTCCAGTCGATAATGGCACTCAGCCGTTGCTCCTTCAAACACCCTGCGATGGTTTGTGAATGCGCTGGTGCCTCTGGAAGTGGGAGGAGCGGGTGAAGTCCTTCCCGCATTTGGGGCAGCTGAACGGCCTCTCCCCCGTGTGGACCCGCCAGTGGGTCAGCAGGGCGGAGGAATTACTGAAGGCCTTCCTGCACTCGGGGCAGCTGAAGGGCCTCTCCCCCGTGTGAATCCGCTGGTGCTTCAGTAGGTTTGAGGAATTGCTGAAGGCCTTCCTGCACTCGGGACAGCTGAAAGGCCTCTCCCCAGTGTGGACCCGCCGGTGCCTCAGCAGGTTGGGGGAATTGCTGAAGGCCTTCCCACATTCGGGGCAGCTGAAGGGCCTCTCCCCAGTGTGGATCCGCTGGTGGGTCAGCAGAGAAGAGGAATTGTTGAAGGTCTTCCCGCACTCGGGGCAGCTGAAGGGCCTCTCCCCACTGTGGGTCCGCTGGTGGGTCAGTAGGGAAGAGGAATCGCTGAAAGCCTTCCCACAATCTGGGCAGCTGAAGGGCCTCTCCCCAGTGTGGACCTGCTGATGCCTCAGCAGGTTGGGGGAATTGCTGAAGGCCTTCCCACACTCGGGGCAGCTGAAGGGTCTCTCCCCTGTGTGGGACCGCCGGTGGGTCAGCAGGTTGGAGGCCTGGGTAAATCTCTTCCCACACTCAGGGCAGGAGAACGGCCTCTCCCCTGCGTGGGCCCGCAGGTGCCTCAGCAGGTGGGAGGCCTGGGTAAATCTCTTTCCGCAGTTGGGGCAGCTGAAGGGTCTCTCCCCCGAGTGGGACCGCTGGTGCCTCAGCAGGTCGGAACAATTACTGAAAGCCTTCCCGCACTCTGGGCAGGGGAATGGCCTCTCCCCGGTGTGGGTCCGCTGGTGCCTCAGCAGGGCAGAGGTCTGGGCAAAGCCCTTCCCGCACTCAGGGCAGGAGAATGGCCTGTCCCCTGTGTGGATGTGCTGATGAATCTGCAGGGCAGACGGGAAATGGAAGCCATTCCCGCCATCACTGCACTTCCACCGTTTCTCCACGGGGCGGGATTCCTCGGGTTTCTCCATGGCCGAAGCTTCAGCTGCACACAAATACGTTTCCAGCCCCTCCCTGCTGTCAATTCCTGCTGCTACATGCCCCACACTCAATGCGCTAAAATGGTAGGGTCTCTCATCCAGTCCCACTGATGCTGAAAACGTACTCAAACAGGAACCAAAACGCTTTGCTCCTTCTCACAGACTCAGTTGAAAATTCTTTCCGGTCCCGATGGATTGAGTCATTGACGTCAATGTGAGGACTGCAGACGCTGGAGTATCAGTGTTGAAATGTGTGGTACTGGAAATGGCCAACAGGTCAGGCAGCATCCGAATAGCAGGAGAGTCAACGTTTCGGGCATAAGAACTTCATGCGTTGATTTTGAAACTTCTATCTTCAAATCTTCAAATACACTGTTTAAAAAGAGATTGCAAAAGTCATCACTGTCAGTGCAGGGTAGAATTCAGAACAAGCAATTCTACCTTCTGTGGAATATTCTTGTTTCTCCACAAAATTGAAAGCACAATCCCACTCTCTCTCCCCCTCTGTTCTCACTCCAATCTAACTAATTCTCCTGAAGGTGCTGATTCAGGATCTTACAGGGGCAGATGAGCAAAAAACATCAAGACTGACATCTCTCTGAATTTTGGATAATTCCACCTGAAAGTTAATATCTTTCACAACACTGGGATATTGCTAAGAGTGAGCAGGTCTGCTTTTGGGAAGCAAAAAAAAGTGTCAATTTAGGGTGAACCTGCAATGCAGCTTCTTGAGGAAGAACCAGACACAAAATGGTTAACGACCCAAGAAAGTTGGAAGCAAAATGAGACGTCAAGGCATTAATACCGATACACTTCAGTCAAACTCTTCTGCTCCCAGTCAGGGCAAAACATCCTCTGAAAGTCCAGTTATCACAGCCACACTTCTGCTTTCACTGAAGACGATTAGAGTCACACAGCACAGACACAGACCCTTGGGCCCAACCTGTCCGAGCTGACCAGATTTCCTAAATTAATCTAGTCACATTTGTTATCACTTAGCCCCTATATGGGCTGGGTGCTGGGACTAAATTGGGTTGGCAATCTGGTCGGCAAGGACGAGTTAGATCGAAGGGTCTGTTTCCGTGCTGTACATCTCTATGATTTGCCACCACTTGGCCCCTCTCCATCTGAACCCTTTGTATTCATCCGCCCATCCAGATGCCTTTTAACTGTAGGAATTGTACCAGCCCCCACCACTTCCTCTGGCAGCTCATTCCACATACGCATCACCCTCTTCATGAAAAAGTTGCCCCTGAGGTCTCTTTTACATCTCCCCACTGCCGTCACCCTGAACCTATGACCTTACAGTTCGGGACTCCCCCATCCCAAGGGAAAGATCTTGTCTATTTACCCTATCCATGCTCCTCATGATTTTATAAAAGTCTATAATGTCACCTCTCAGGCTCTGGTGTGATGGGGAAAACAGCCCCACGCTATCCTTCCGTCCCTCCTCACCCGGGTAATTAAGACACATACCTGAGGTTGCCAAGCCTGCTCCCTCCCTGGATTCACTCCAACTGCCACAAGTGAATAGATTTCCCCCCTCCCCTCCCAGGACAAAGAGTTGCCCAAAGAGAGGGAGTTTCACTCAAACTGACAGGACCACTTCCGCGTTGTGACGCCATCAATGGGTCGAGGGGGGAGGGTGAAGGGGCGAAACAAAAGGGGCGGGGCGAGGTGAGGTGCACAGTTGCAGGAATCCCTTTCCTTCACAGAATCCCCACAGCGTGGAAGCAGGCCACTCAGCCCAACGAGTCCAAACCAACCCTCGAAGGGTAACCCACCCACACCCATTCCCCTACACCTCTTGCTCTACTCACTGACTATCACACCTAACCTGCACATGTGGGCGGCACGGTGGCAAAGTGGTTAGCACTGCTGCCTCACAGCGCCGGAGACCCGGGTTCACATCCCGCCTCAGGCGACTGACTGTGTGGAGTTTGTACGTTCTCCCCGTGTCTGCGTGGGTTTCCTCCGGGTGCTCCGGTTTCCTCCCACAGTCCAAAGATGTGCAAGTCAGGTGAATTGGCCATGCTAAATTGCCCGTAGTGTTAGGTAAGGGGTAGATATAGATGTAGGGGTATGGGTGGGTTACGCTTCGGCGGGGCGGTGTGGACTTGTTGGGCCGAAGGGCCTGTTTCCACACTGTAAGTAATCTAATCCCTGGGCACTATGGATAATTGAGCATAGGCAATCCCCCCTAACCTGGACAAAGTTAAAAATCATAACACCAAATTATAGTCCAACAGGTTTATTTAGAAGCACTAGCTTTTGGAGCGCTGTTCCTTCATCAGGTGATTGTGGAGAATAAGATCATAATACATAGAATTTATAGAAAAAGATGACAGTGTCCTGCCACTGAAATGATACATTGAACAAACCTGGGTTGTTAAGCCTTTCATCTTTACAAATGGGTTGCAGGTTTCATTAATATGCAAATCCCAGAAATCCCTGGAAGGCACCTTCTCCATATAACTTAAATTTTGATAACAAAAAGTGACATTTCAGCTCAGCTCTGCAAATATACATTCACTCCCGTGGACTTGTGTGTGTGCGCGCATGAGAGAGAAAATGTCTATTTCCATCCTGTACATCTTTGTCTATTTCTGTTGGTGTAAATATTGTTGTAAATCATAGCTGGGTTCTCATAGATAGATGTAAGAGAGAGAGAATTCCTCAAGTATGACAGTCTCAGAATCCTAGGAGACCCCCATTTCTGGTTTACTTCCGAATGAACAAACATTAAACAAGAGCACCTATTTGTTTCAAATTTGGATTCATTTTTCTTGTGTGATTCCCTGCTATGATTACACTGTGTGTCTGGATGGTTGACAGGCTGGGATATGTGGGTTGGGGCTTGATTGGCTGAATGCTTTATTGTTCCAGAATGTGACAAAAAAAAGTTGGGGGGGGGCAAAGCTTCAGCAGAAATCCAGCAGAGCTGACAACAGACCGACATCTTACTCTGTAGGAACAGGGAGATCAACAGAGGACAGAGAAATCAGGACCTGAAATCCGAGCTGACACCAGACTACCCTGTGATCAGTGCTTTGATTAGCAGCACCAACCTTATACCTTTACCTCGCTTCCCCTATGACCAAACCCTCGATATTCAGGATTCAATCTTTGTCATCCTGAAGCCATGTTTCTGTAAGGAGTCTCAGATCATAATTATTCTCTTCAACGTGTGCAGTCAACTCATTTACTTTTGTTACAATGCAGCACACATTCAGATACCATTTCTGGTTTCAATTTTTGTGATCTTTAGAATCCAATTTTGATTGCTGGCATATTTACACTCCTTGTCCCTTTCTATCATTCTCTGAAGTTCATTTCACACATCACTACATTGCTCACTGGCCTTGGTTTGGATTGTTCATGCTAAATTGCCCAGAAAGTCGAGGTTAGGTGGGTTAGCCATGGGAGATGCAGGTTTGTAGTTTCATAGTAATACAAACAGGAGTAGGCCATTTGGCCCATCTAGCCTGCTGCACCATTCATTAAGATCATGGCTGATCTATCTATTGTCTCAGCTCCTCCTCCCTGCATTGTCCCAACTACCCTTAATTCCCCTACCATGCAAAAACCACCTTCAACTGTGTCTTGAATATACTTAATGAAGCTGCCTCTACTGATTCCTTGGGCAGAGAACTCCACAGATTCACTATTCTCCAGGAAAAACAGTTCTTCTTCATCTCTGTCCTGAATCTACTCCTCCTAATCTTGAGGCCTGGTTTCATTCACCAGCGGAAATGACTCAATAGGTAGAGCTTCATCCCCACAGTGCATTGAATTCCCACTTTCCACCAAAATCCCGGATGTACTCACTCACTCAGTTGCTGTCTCACAAATGCAGGATTTCATTGTTACTTCTTCTGCTCCCATTAAGGGCAAAACATCTTTGAAAGCTGCTCTGAAACTCCAGCCTCCATAATCACACTTCTGCTTTCACCGAAGGAGATTAGAGTCATACAGCACGGAAACAGACCCTTTGGTCCAACTTGTCTGGCCAAACAGATATCCTAAATTAATCTAGTCCAATTTGCCTGCATGTGGCCCACATCTCTCTAAACCCTTCCTATTCATGTACCCATTCAGATGCCTTTAAAAATTCCGACTCATCTCAAACGTATGCCTTCTAGTTTTGGACTCTCCTACCTTGGGGAAAAGACCTTGGATATTCACCCTATCCATGCCCCTTATGAACGTCTATAAGGTCACCCCTCAGCCTCCAATGCTCTCGGGAAAATATCCCCAGCCATTTGAGCCTTTCCCTGTCACTCAAACAGCAGACTTGTAAATCTTTTCCGACCCCTTTCAAAGTTTCACAATGTCTTTCCTATAAAAAGGGAGACCAGAAATGAATACAGTTTTCCAAACGTGGACTAACCAATGTCCTACACAGCCACAACATGACCTCCCAACTCCTATATTCAATGCACTGACCAATAAAGGAAAGCATACCAAATGCCGCCTTCACTATCCTGTCTACCGGTGACTCCGCTTTCAAGGAACTATGAACCTGCACTCTAAGGTCTCTTTGTTCTGCAATATCCCCCTTTACCATGTCAGTCCTGCCTGGATTGCTTAACCAAAATGCAAACCACACACTTCTCGGATTTAAACTCCATCTACCACACTTTGGCCAATCAGCCCACCTGATCAGTTCTAATTTATAGTGAACTCTCTTTCCTTGCTTATTCCTTAGAAGTTGAAAATCTCTATCCCACACACTCTCCCTCCATTCTCAGTTTGCTGAACCTAATCCCTGCTGTACCTCATCCTGAAGGATGCAGTTGATGCTGGTTAATCGGCCCACAAGCAGGGGTGTCCTAACTGAAACGTAATGAATACTGAATGGCCTGGAAAGAGTGGAAGTTGGGAAGGTGTCTCCATTGACTGGAGAGACTAGGACTAGTGGGCACAGCCTCAGAGTAAAGGGAAGACCTTTTAGAATTGAGGTAAGGAGAAACCTCTTCAGCCAGAAAGCGGTGAATCTATGGAATTCACTGCCACAGACGGCTGTGGAGGCCAGGTCACTGAGGACATTTAAGACTGAGATAGAGACATTCTTGAGCATCAAGATGATGGAGGGTTATGGAGACAAAGTGGGAGAATGTGGTTGAGAAACCTATCAGCCATGATCGAATGGCAGAGCAGACCTTGAATGGCCAATTTCTGCTCCGATGAATTATGTTCTCCTGCCGTCCTGGACAGAGGGGGCAAGAATTGGAAGCAGGAGTAGGCCATCTTTGTTCAAGCCTGCACCAGCATTCAACGAATTATAACTGGATATGAATCTACCGACATCTAGGTCCAACCTAGAGGGCATTGGTTTTGGGTGATAGGGAAAAGATATATTTCAGACTGAAGAGACAACCCATTCACACAGAGGGTGGTGTGTATATGGAATGGGCTGCTGGAGGAAGTGGTGGAGGCTGGTACAATTACAACATTTAAAAGGCATCTGGATGGGGACATGATTAAGGAGGATTTTGAAGGATGTGGATCAAATACTGGCGAATGGGTCATTAGATTACGTTCGGATATCTGAACAGCCTGGACTGAAGGGTTTGGTTCTGTGCTCTGCAACTCCGTGACTCTATTACTACGTAGTCGGAACCAATTTCACAACACCCGAAATAATCTATTCACCCCTTTTTGCCTGTCCTGTAACTGTACCTGCATCCACGACTTCCTCTAGACATTCATTCCACACACAAACCACTCTGTGTAAAAAGAAAAATAGAGTCCCTCATGTCTCTTTTGAATCTTTCTCCTCTCACCTTGAAAGTTCGCACCCTAATCTTGAAACCGCCACCGAGGGAAATGACACCCACCATTAACGTCATCCATATCCTTTATCAACCTCAATAAGGTCACCCTCTCAACCCCCCATGGTCAAGTGAAAAAATCCCAGTCTCTCCACCTAAATGTAGGCAGATTCATATCCTGTTATGATGTGTTCAATGCTGGTGCAGGCTCAAAAGACCAAATAGCCTACCCCTGCTCCCAATTTTCTCACTCTGTGTCCAGGACAGCAAGTGACTGAAGACAGAGGAGCAGAAATTATGCCATTCAGCCCATCAGGTCTATTCATACCATTCAATAGTGTCTGATAAGTTTCTCAACCCCATTCTCCCACTTTCTTCCCGTAGCCCTCGATCCCCTTGATACTCAAGGACCTATCTGTCTCAGTCTTAAATATCCTCAGTGACCTGGCCTCTGCAGCCTTCTGCGGCATTAAATTCCATAGATTCACCGCTCTCTGGCTGAAGTACTTTCTCCTTATCTCTGTTCTAAAAGGCTTTCCCTTTACCCTTAGGCTGTGTCCTCAGGTACTATTCCCTCCCACCAATGGAAACATCTTTCCAATGTCCACTGTGTCCAATTGGATGTCACTTGAGTTTGAGCCTGTTAATCAGCATGAACCAGACCATTCAGGATGAGGTACAGCAAAGTGAAAATAGTGAAAATGGCAGCAGAGTGTTTGGAACTGAGGTGAGGTGGAGGAAAGGGAAATGAGGAGACTGTTGAAGTCCACATTGATGCCCTGGGGTTGAAGTGTTCTGAGGCGGAAGATGAGCCGTTCTTCCTCCAAGCGTCCAGGGGTGGGAGGTGTCGGGGGTGGGAGGGGGGAGTTGAAATGTTGGGCCACAGGGCGGTGTAGTTGATGGGTGCAGGTGTCCCAGAGATGTCCCCAAAAGCACTCTGCTTGGAGGCATCCAGTCTCCCCAGTGTAGAGGAGACTGCATCGGGAGCAACGGATACAATAAATGATATTGTTGGATATGCAGGTAAAACTTTGATGAATGTGGAAGGCTCCTTTAGGGCCTTGGATGGAGGCGAGGGTGCAGGTTTTTCAATTCCTGCAGTGGCAGGGGAAGGTGCCAGGATGGGAGGGTGGGTTGTAGGGAGGTGTGGACCTGACCAGGTAGTCACGGAGGGAACGGTCTTTGCGGAAGGTGGAAAAGGGATGGGGAGGAAAATATATCCCTGGTGGGGTCTTTTTGGCGGAAATGTCGGCAGATGATTTGGTTTATGTGAAGGTTGGTAGGGTGGAAGGTGAGCACCAGGGGCGTTCTGTCCTTGTTACGGTGAGAGGTGTGGGGTCTGAGGGCAGATGTGCGGGATGTGGACGAGATGCGTTGGAGGGCATCTTTAACCATGTGGGAAGGGAAATTGTGGTCTCTAAGAACGAGGCCATCTGGTGTGTTCTGTGGTGGAAATAGTCCTTCTGGGAGCAGATACAGCAGAGGAATTGGGAATACGGGATGGCATTTTTGCAGGAGGTAGAGTGGGAAGAGGTGTAATCCAGGTAGCTGTGGGAGTCGGTGGGTTTGTAAAAAAATGTCGGTGTCAAGTCAGTCGTCATTAATGGAGATGGAGAGGTCCAGGAAGGGGAGGAAGGTGTCAGAGATGATCCAGGTAAATTTAAGGTCAGGGTGGAATGTGTTCGTGAAGTTGATGAATTGCTCAACTTACTCGCGGGAGCACGAGGTGGCGCCAATGCAGTCAATGTCATCCTGATGCCTTTTAAATGTTGCAATTGTACCAGCCATCACCACTTTCTCTGGCAGCTCATTCTTTGCACGCACCCTCACCCTAAAACTATGACCCATCCAGGGAAAAGACCTGGTCTATTTACCCTATCCATGCTCCTCCTGATTTTATAAAAGTTTGTCGGGTCACCCCTCAGCCTCTGGCGCTCGAGAGAAAACAGCCCCAGCCTATTCAGCTCAAACCCTGACAATATCCTTGTCAATCTTTTCTGAACCCTTTCAAGTTTCACAACATCCTTCCTCCAGCAGAGACACCAGAACTGCACACAACATTCCAAAAGTGGCCTAACCAATGTCTGGTGCAGCTACAACATAACTTCCCAACTCTTATAATTAGAGGATTGGGAAAGTTTTCAAAACCCACAAAAAAGAATGGAGAGACAAACAGATCTTTTGAGGGTCAGCTTGGAACATCAGGGCGGGGGGATGGGAATGAGGGAAGGAAGCTGACTGTGCTGGAGCAAAGGCGTAGGAAGAAAAGAGGACGCAAAACTGGCTTGAAGCTGCAATGAGGAAAATTGCATGTGCTGTACTTACACCTGTTGCAGTTAGTGGTGGGAATCGGGTTCATTTTAAAGATCAAAACAGAAAACTATCTACCCCTCCGCCTTCCCAACATCGATTCTTCAGTTCCTCCTCACCCGGAAAATTAAAACACAGACCAGAGTTTGCGGAGTCTGCTCCCTCCCTGGATTCACTCCAGTTGCTACAAGTGAACAATTTCGCCTCCTTCCATCTCTGCCTCCCTCCCAGGATGAAGAGTTGTCCAGATGGAGGGAGATTCACTTTGACAGGTCGACTTCCGCGTTGTGACGTCAATAAAGGAACCAGGGGCGGGGCAAGGAAAAGTGACGGCAAAGGGGGCAGGGTAAGACCGACAGCAAGCCCCCGCGCTGCGCATGCGCTGCGGCTGAAGGGGCGGAGAACACACTTTCCATAGTCCCCTCTCTTCAGAGAATCTCCAATGTGGAAGCAGGCCACGAGACCTCACCGACTCTCTCACAGGTCACCCACCCACACCTATTGCTATACATTTAACCCTGAGTAATACACCTGATGCCGAATTTAGCATGACCAATCCACCCTAACCTGCACATCCTTGGGCACTATGGGTAATTTAGCATGACCAATCCACCCTAACCTGCACATCCTTGGGCACTATGGGTAATTTAGCATGACCAATCCACCCTAACCTGCACATCCTTGGGCACTATGGGTAATTTAGCATGACCAATCCACCCTAACCTGCACATCCTTGGGCACTATGGGTAATTTAGCATGACCAATCCACCCTAACCTGCACATCCTTGGGCACTATGGGTAATTTAGCATGACCGTTCCACCCTAACCTGCACATTCCTGGGCACTATGGGTAATTTAGCATAGCCAATCCACTTTAACCTGGATTTAAAATCACACAACTCTAGGTTGTAGAACAACAGGCTTCTTTGGAAAATGTAACTTTGAGTGATTTGCGTTCAATTCCCGCTTCGAGCAATTGTCTGTGTGGTGTTTGCACATTCTCCCCGTGTCTGAACGGGTTTCCTCCGACAGTTCAAAGATGTGCAGGTTAGGTGAATTGGCCATGCTAAATTGCCCCGTAGTAGGTGCATTAGTCAGGGGTGAATGTAGGGGAATGGGTCTGGGTGGGTTGCTCTTCAGAGCGTTGGTGTGGACTTTTTGGGCTGAAGGGCCCGTTTCCACACTGTCGGGAATAATTATATAAAATGCCACCAATCCATTCGAGTGCCCGACATTAGTCTTAATTGGGTAGTAGAAATCTGCAATAAGTATAATTGCTCGCTTCAGGACATCCACACTTGAATTAATTTAGCATACAGGACACATTGGGCAACTATTAAAGACTCCGTTGGATTTCCCCTGGGTTGTGGACTCATGCAGAGACACAAACAACTTGCTTTGAAAACAGTGTTCGATTTGCAAATGAAACGGCTGACAGATATTGAGAGTTTGCACAGTTGGTTAAGCAGCTATGTGTCATAGCCAGGATTTGTGAGGCTCAACTCCCTAATTTGGACTGTTCTGGAAAGTGTGTGCTTCGCTAGCCTTGGAAGGAAGGAATAAACAAAAGCTGACAAACTGAGATATGAAGCAAGTTGGAAAATGTTACAGAGAGACACACACACAGGTAGAAGTTTGCAGAAAAGTTAACACTTCAATCTGGTTTCAATGCACATTAGCCTGGGTATGGTACTGATATCACAGGGGCCTCAAAAAGGGTAATCCCTCAATACTCAAACCAAAATGTGGGTGACCCCTACTGGACTGGTTTGTGTTCATTCTTTGCTGCTGCCTATTTCAGTTGATTATGTACATTATTGTTAACACTCACAAACCTGGTGGCACCCAGATTTTTGGAAAGCAGCTAGGAAAAGATCTGAAGCGTGTTTAATTTGTAAACAAACAAGATGCATACTCTAAGAGGGATGCCCTGGGTTTGTTAACCACCTCCTTGCCTGGTCGGCCTTTTTTAATTGTCTACAACTTGCTTATATAGAATCACCTCGTGTACATTGTCATGAATATTGTCTAATAAGAGTAGATGAATCAAAACCATCCTAATGATGAAACAGCTGACACTGTATGTTGGACAAGTGGGAAATATTTGCATCAGTTAACCAAAGCACTTCAAAGTTTACAGTCACGGGTATATCAAATCAAAGACTTAGGACCAGGGCATTTTGGAGCCTGCTTCCTTGGGCAGAGAATTCCGCAGATAAACTACTCTCTGGGAAAAGCAGCAGCCCTCACTTCCTCCTCCTCATCTCTGTCCTAAACCTACTCCCCCAAAGCTCAAGGCCTAGTCTCAGCCACCAGCAGAAATGACTGGATAAGGTAGGGCTTCATCCTTGAAGTGCAACGAATTCCCACTTTCCCCCAAAATCCCAGATGTACTCACTTAGTTGCTTGCTGTCTCACAAATAAAAGATTTCATTGTAACTTCTTCCGGTCCCAGTAAGGGCAAAACATCTTTGAAAGCTGCTCTGAAAGTCCAGTCTTCACAACCACACTTCTGCATTCACCGAAGACAGTAAGAGTCATACACCACACAAACAGATCCTTCCACCCACCTCGTCGATGCCAACCATACATCCAAAATCAATCTATTCCATTTGCCAGCATGTGGCCCATATTCCTCAAAACCCTTCCTAGTCATGTACCCATCCAGATGCCTTTTAAATGTTGTAATTATACCAGCCTCCACCACTTCCTGTCAGCTCGTTCCAGACATGCAAAACCCTGAGAGAAAAAGTGGCCCCTCAGGTCCCTTTTAAATCTTTGCCCTCTCAGCTCAAACCTCTGCCTTCTAGTTTTGGACTCCCCTACCCGGAGGAAAAGACCTTGGCTATTCAACCTATTCATGCCCCTTATAAACTTCTATAAGGTCACCCCTCAGCCTCTGACACTACAGGGAAAAAAGCCCCAACCTATTCAGCCTCTCCCTCTCGCTCAAACCTTCCAACTCTGACACCAGCCTTATAAACCTTTTCCAAACCCTTTCAAGTTTCACAACATCCTTCCATAGGATGGAGACCAGAATTACACACAATATTCCAAAAGTGGCCTAACCAATGTCCTGCGCAGCCACAATATGACCTCCCAACTCCTTCACTCAATGCTCTGACCAATAGAGAAAAGCATACCAAACATTATCTTCACTATCCTGTCTGCCTGCAACTCCACTTACAAGGAACTATGAACCTGCACTCCAAGCTCTCTTTCTTCTGCAACACCTCCCCTGTGTAAGTCCTGCCTGCATTGCTTGACCAAAATGCAACACATCACATTTCTCCAAGTTTAACTCTCTCTGCCCCTCCTCGGCCCATCAGCACATCCAATCAATTCTAAGTTATAGTGAACTTTCTTTCCTCTCTTATTCCTTAGAGGCTGAAGATCTCCATCCCACACACTCTCCCTCCATTTTCAATTTGCTGAACCTAATCCCTGCTGTACCTCATCCTGAAGGGTCTGATTCATGCTGATTAACAGGGCCATACTCAGGGGAGATCTAACTGAAACATACAGAAGACTGAACAGCCTGGACAGAGTGGATGTTGGGTAGATGTTTCCATTAGTAGGAGAAACTAAGACCCGAGGGCACAGCTTTAGAGTAAAGGGAAGACTTTTTAGAATGGAGATAAGGAGAAACTTCTTCAGTCAGAGTGGCGAATGTATGGAATTCATTGGCACAGAAGACTGCAGAGGCCAGGTCACTGAGGACAATTAGACTGAGATAGCTAGGTTCTTGAGTATCGAGGGGGACAGGGAGAAAGCAGCAGAATGGTGCTCAGAAATTGATCAACTATGATTGAATGGTAAGAGCAGACCCGATGGGCTGAATAGCCCACTTTCTGCTCTTATGTCTGTGGTCTCTTGCTGTCCAGGACAAAGCATGAGAATTGGGAGCAGGAGTCGGCCATTTGGTCTTTCAAGCCTGCACCAGCATTGAACAGATCACAAATGGATATGGATCTCCCTACATCTAGGTGCAGAGGCTGGGACTTTTTTCACTGGAGCATTGGAGGTTGAGAGGTGTCCTTCGAGAGGTTTAAAAAATCATGAGGAATATAGGTGAGGTGAACGGCAGGTGTCATTTCAAGATGAGGGCGCAAACTTTTAAAGTGAGAGTAGAACGATTCTAAAGACATGAGGAGCACATTTTTTCTTAAAATAAAAAGAGTGGTTTGTGTGTGGAATGAATGTCTAGAGGAAGTGGTGGATGCAGGTACAGTTACAGTGTTTAAAGTACATTTTGATAAGTACGTGAATAAGAATGGTTCAGAGGGAAATGGGCCAAACACAGGCAGGTGGGATGAGTTTAGTCAGTCAGCATGGACTCGTTGGACTGAAGGGTGTGTTTCTATGTTGTACAACTGTTACTGCTCTGTACTTAAAACTATTTTCTTGCCTTCCCCAATAACCATCCACTTCTTTGTTGTTCAAACATCATGTGAACTCAGCCTTGAATATATTCAATGACCCCCTAACTGCAGGGAGACATCCCCACTTCTAAATTCAATTCCTCTTGATAATATAACACTTGCCTTGCTGATTGCTTGCTGCACCTGTCTGACTGGCGTAGGAGGACGCTGAGGCCCCTTTGTACGTCCACACATCATTCCTAATGAAGGGCTCGTGCTCAAAACGTCAACTAACCTGCTGCTTGGCTGCTGCCTGACCTGCTGAGTTTTTTGGTGCCACACATTGCAACTCTGATCTCCAGCATTTGCAGTCCTCACTTTCTTCACTTCCCAATATACCACCATTTAAACAATACACCTCATTTCTGCTTTTTTTTCCCCCACAGTAAAGACTATAACTTCACCCTGTGGTACTGCATTTGCCAAATGTTTGAGGCACAGACCGGGACCAGCTTTTCCAGAGTCTGTCCTCTTTCTGGATTCACTCCCTTTTTCAGTTGCTGCAAGTCAACAATTGGATCCCAGCATGAAAATAAAAGAAATAGAAAAGAGAGTGAGAGAAGAGTATGCTGTTGGACAGAGGAAGGAAATTACAGTCTTGGATGAATCTCAGTCTTCATTCAGAGAAAGAGCAGCAGCAGCAGCAGCTTCAGAGGTTCATGGGTCAAGATTAGAAAAGCACAGCAGGTTAGGCAGCATCCGAGGAGCAGGAAAATCGACGTCTCAGATTCAGACAATAGGGCTGTTCTGAATGGTAGGAGGACCAGGCTCCTCCTCCTGGTGTTCCAGTGCTCCTCATTGGGCTGGCAAATGAAATTCATGCACCATTTTTACAGACATAGAAGGATGTGCAGTTTTTTTTTGCAGACACCGGCGACCATGCGTAGCGCTTGCTGACACCGAGGGGCACGTGCAGTAGGCTTTGTAGGTATGCTGGTGTAACTGACAGATTCAACTGGCCAAATGCCAATAGGAGGAAAAAAAAGGTAGAGCCACAATTTTGTTTCACCTCCCCACCCCGGCTCTACATAACCGCACATGCTCCTCGCTATTCTCCTTACCCTCACCCCTCATGATTTTTCAAATCTCAATAAGGTCATTCCTCAACCTCCTCCACTCCAGTGATAAAGTCCCAGCCACTCCCTATAACTCAAACCCTCCAGTCCTGGCAATGTCCAAGTAAATCATTACCGAACCATCTCTAATAGTATTCCTCCTATGACAGGGCGACCAGAACTGTACCCTGTACTCCAAAAAAAATAGATTCACCAACATCCTGTCCAGCCTCAACATAGAACAAAGAAAATTTACAACCCAGGAACAGGCCCTTTAGCCCTTCAAGCCTAAGCCGATCCAAATTCCCTGTCTAAACCTATCGCGCAATTCCTGAATCTATATCCCTCTGCTCTCCACCTACTCATGCATCTGTCCAGATGCACTTTTTTTTTAAAAAGATATTTTTATTGAAAACTTAACATGTTTTTACAAGTTTACCAATAAAAAAAACACAAGTACAAACATTAATATACAATTAAATCTTAAATAATAGCCAAAACCTGACAAAGAAAAAGAAAAAGACAAAACTCAACTAACTACTAATCTAACCCATAACTAACCAGAGTGTATGATCAAATAAATTACATTATGCAAGAGAAAAAAAGGATAATATAGTAATTAAGTCGTGAAGTACATGCTTGGAATGAGTGAACATCAAGTCATAATAAAACCCGTATTCATGCGGGATTCCTCTCCCAAGGGGCCCCGGACCAGCCAGAACCGTTACCTCAACTAGATGAAAGTCCTTGATAGAATGGCCAAAATAACTGTATCTATGAAATTCAAAAAAGGCTGCTATATGTTATAGAATAATTCAGTTTTTTGTTGCACCATATTTGTAAGGAAGTCAAGGGGAATATATTCCATGATTAATCTATGCCAATTTGGAAGTCCTGGAAGGCCCTCAGCCACCCAGTTTACTAAGATATTTTTCCTTACACAGAAGGAGAAAATGGAAAATAATTTGCTCCCGTGCACATCCACAGAAGGTAAGCTCGAGAAGCCCAGAAGAGGAGATACTGGATCTACTGTAATTTACGTTGCCAAGATGTCTGTCAGGGCGTTTACTACTTTGGTCCAGTATTTGAGGATCTTATGGCATGTCCACAAGTGGTGTGTAAGAATGCCCACCTCTGTTTTACATTTGGGACACATTGCAGATTCTCCTGCCCTAAAGTTTGCCAACCGTTCTGGTACCATATGGGCCCTATGAAGTATCTTTACCTGAATGGCCTGGGTTCTGTTACAAATGGAGATTTTTTTTGGCATTTTCCCAGATGTCATTCCACTGTTCTGTAGAAATTTCCAGCCCCAAATTCTGATCCCATGTTCTAAGCAGACGGTCCATATCTTCCGACATTTCATCACGTAATAAATGATAAAGAGTGCTGACCGAGGGTACACCCATTGGCCACAACACTCTACGTTCTCTATCTGATTTATAGAGACTATCTAATAGCATAGCCTTCTTCTGTATGACGTCTCGAATTTGGAAGTATCGAAACAGGTCTCCATTATGTCATCCAAATTTCTGATGCAGCTATTCAAAAGACATCAAGACCCCTCCTCAAACAGATCCCCTAAACAGGAGATACCCCTGGATCTCCAGGATTTGAATATGGCATCTGTAAGCTCCGGTTGAAAACCCCATGCCCCCACTATAGGAGTATAGGGGGATGTTTTATGTGAATTACCCTCGTTTTGCCACATTATATTCCAAGCTTTAATTGTGTTTCGTACTGTAGGGTTTCTACAGTGGTTCGTGATGATTTACATCTTATCTAAAAATAAGAGGTTAATAAGAGGACACTGTACTTGAGAAGCCTCGACGTCCATCTAGATTGATTGCAGATCAGACGAGACCCAATTGGCTATGTAGCTGAACAAGGAACTTAACTGAGACTTCCTAAAGTCTGGAAAATCCAGCCCTCTCCCCTTGCCTGTGGAAGCTGTAGCTTCCTTAACTTAATGAGAGGCCGTCTAGGATTCCAGATGAAAAAACCCAGCCAATGATACAGTTTACGCAGTGCCATACTCAGCAGCATCACCGGAAGCATTCTCATAGGGTATAAGAGGGAGCAAGACATTCATTTTAATTAGGGCTATTCTACCTAGCCCGGAAATTGGAAGGCCTCCCCAGCGTTGAAGGTCGTGCCTTACCCTTTCCAATAGACGTACAAATTGGCTTTATACAGTTGGCCAAACACTGGGGTGATAAAAAATGCCTAAGTGTAAGAAACCCCCCAGAGACCACCGAAAGGGGAAGTGGGATCCGTCCAATAAGTGGGACATATTAGTGAGGCCACCCATCGGCATGGCCTCCGATTTTGAAAACTTAATGTTGTAGCCTGAAAATGAACTAAATGTATTAATAACTTGGATGAAGAGAGGCATGGACATCAGAGGATTATTAAGAAAAAGGAGATCATAATCTGTGTATAGGGTAATTTTAGGTTTACCTGCACCAACCCTTGGGGCCGTTATATTAGAGTAAGCCCATATCGCTTCCCGCTAGTGGCTCAATTATTAGCGTGAATAGCAATGGTGAGAGAGGACATCCCTGACGGCAGCCCCTATCCACACTGAAGCTATCCAAACCTATTCCATTGGTGCTCACAACTGCTTGGGGATCATTATACAGTGTTGAGTGCCATTTGGCAAATGCGTTTCCAACGCTAAACCTTTCCAATGTATAGAACAGGTATGACCATTCAACCCTGTCGAATGCCTTCTCTGCGTCCAATGAGACTACTATTCCCAGTATTCTTTCCTGATGACAGACTTGATTGACATTCAAGACCCTTCTAATATTATTAGATGATCCACGGCCCTTAATAAATCCAGTCTGGTCCTCTTATGATATATGGCAGTACCCGCTCCAGCCTCAATGCTAATGTTTTAGAGAGAATTTTAAAATCTACAGTTAGCAAGGATATTGGTCTGTATCGTGCACAATCTTCTGGATCCTTTCCTTTTTTGAGAATAAGGGAGATATTCACCTCTTTCAGTAAAGGCAGGAGGCAGCCCTGACTATTTGTGTAGTTATATATGTCCATAAGTGGGCCAGCTAATACTCCTGTGAACTCTTTGTAAAATTCAACCTGAAAGCCCTCTGGGCCAGGTGCCTTACCGCTCTGAAGTTACCTGATTGCACCAAGTATTTCCTGGGTTGTTAGGGGAGCATTCAGGACCGATACCTATTCGGGGATTAAGTCTGGAAAGGCCAGGCTTTTAAAAAAGAACTGGCTCCTCCTGGCTCTATCTTCACAATCCTGTGATCAGAATAAAACTTTCTGAAGATTGTGTTGATCCCTTTATGATGTGAATCAGAGTACCAGCACTTTCCCTGATAGCTGTGATAGTTTGAGGGGCCCTTTTGTTTTCCTTGCAAGAAATGCTAAGCATCTACCAGGTTTATCGCTAAATTCATATAATCTTTGTTTTGCAAATAATATTTCCCTCTTTGCCGTTTGAGTGAAGGCGGTATTCAGAGCTGTCCTAAGGGTCATAATCCTTTGTAATTTGGCAATAGAAGGTCTGTCAGCGTATGCTGTTTCAGCTGCTTTTAAGCGAGCCTCAAGTAGACGCTGTTGTTTACCTTTTAATTTTTTCCGGGTCACCGAGTATGAAATGATCACAACTCTCGCATAAGCTTCATTAGTCTCCCACATCATTGACGGGTTACTAGCTGTACCTGAATTAATTTCCAAGAAAGCTTTAAATTCTTGAGAAAAATATTTTGCAAATTTACTATCCTTCATGAAGAAGGAATCCATACGCCAACGTCAGGGGGATGCCTCATTGTTCCTAGCCTTGATTTCCATGTACACAGCAGCGTGATCAGAAATGATCATATCACCTATTTTACAGGACGATATGGAATTTTAAAAAGTCGAGGGGATAAAAAAACATGTCAATTCTCGTGTGACATTTATGTGGATTAGAGTAAAAAGAGAAATCTCTGCCTTGGGGGTGGAGGAACCTCCACACATCTATTAATTCTAATTCTTGATTCAAATTCGCCAATTGTCTAAATCTGGGGGATACACCTGCAGTCCTCTTGGGTATCCTGTCTATTTCCGGCTCCATAATGCAATTAAAGTCTCCCCCTATAATTGTATGACGAGCACAGAGAGCCATCAGTTTGGAGAAGGCTTCAGTTATAAATTTGAAAGGATGCGCCGGGTGACAATACTGGTTTAAAATCCCATATTCCTCTCCATTTATAAGGGCTTTAATTAGTCTATATTGTCCAGATTAATCTTTTATCTGACTTAGGATTTTGAAAGGGAGATTCTTCCAAATAAGAATGACTACTCCCCTACATTTTGAGCTGAAGGAAGAAAAGAAGGCCTGATCAAATCCACCCTGTTGTAATTTCAAATCTCCTTTATCCAATAAATGGGTCTCCTGTAGAAGAGCTATATGAACCCTTTCTTTTTTGAGGTTTGATAATATTTTCTTCCTTTTTATTGGAGAATTACTCCCCTTGGCATTCCAGGTGCACTATTTAAGCGAATGACTCACCATAATCATCCAGGCAAGTCCAAGACCCCCTGGGAGGAGAAACACCATCCAAAACGCACCTGGGCAGTACGGTGGCACAGTGGTTAGCACTGTTGCCTCACAGCGCTAGAGACCCAGGTCAATTCCGGCCTCAGGCGACTGACTGTGTGGAGTTTGCACGTTCTCCGTGTCTGCGTGGGTTTCCTGCGGGTGCTCCGGTTTCCTCCCACAGTCCAAAGATGTGCAGGTCAGGTGAATTGGCCATGCTAAATTGCCCATGTTAGGCAAGGGGTAAATGTAGGGGTATGGGTGGGTTGCGCGTCGGTGGGTCGGTGTGGACTTGTTGGGCCAACGGGCCTGTTTCCACACTGTAATGTAATCTAATCTAAAAGATTAGACCGTAGAAAATTCACAAAAATTGAGATTCTTTATTACACTCACACCAATAAAATAAAAAAAACTATTTCTAAATAAAACAACATATTTAAATGGAGATTTTTCCCGTTTCCAGGGGAATCACTTCCTTTCCAAAAACCAATCATATCCTCTCCCGACCAGTGCCCCACCCTCGACCAAGGCACCCCATAATAAAGTGAAGAAAATTCAAGTGTACGACCAAGCTAAAGTTAACAATGAGTCCCCTACCCTCCTCCCCCTCCCCACCCACACATCAACACCTAGATATATTTGGTGATGTTAATACCACATATAAACATATAAAACTATAAAATTACAGTCTCAGCAGATAATAATTAATTATGGTAATACAAAATAACAGGGGGAAATAACCCCGTTTTAAGAGAAAAAATAAGACAAAACAGAGACCCCTCCTCACCTAAATCTACTAGACCACCCGGCCTATATATATTTACAAAAAAAGGAGAAAATCGCAGAGTGGAGAACAAATAAGCACCCCCTCCCTACTTCCCGGAGATAATATTAAGCAATAAAGTAATAAAAGAGAAAAAAAGGGTGAACCAGAGAAGGGGGAGGACAGAACAACATCATTCACCACACGAGTTAAATCTTACAATTTATCTAAGAGACTCCAAAAATTCTTTGGCCTTCTCCGGCGATCCGAAGTTATACATGGACCCTTCATGGCTAAAACGAAGCGTCGCTGGGTAGCACAGGGAGTACTGAATGTTTAAATCCCTTAAACGCCCTCCTCTTTTGGACCAGAGCCAGGGAAAAGTCTTGAAACAGCATAATCTTGGATCCTATGTAAATCATGGCTTGGGGATCTTTCCCAAGATTTCTGGAAGCTTCCAGGAGCATTTGCTTCTCCTAAAAGCACTGCAGCCGGAACAGGACCGGGTGGGGGCGCTGGTCCAAGCCAGTGGGCCCATTCTACCCTGACCTGGCCTGATCCACCCTCCAGATTCAATAACTGCGGAAGCCACTGCTCCAGAAACGTTGTTAGCGGGCCTTCCTCTTCCCATTTGAGAAGGCCCAGCAAACGAATATTTTCTCGACCACCTCGATTTTCGAGGTATTTGATGTGATCTTCCAAGGCCCGGACTCACTGTTCGAGAGTCCAGACCCGACCCACGGCTGATTCTGCAGCAGCCTGGGAGGTCGCGGCCTTTAGCTCCGCCCCTCCGACTTGATGTTCGATTCTTTCAATATCTTGGTCGTGCTTCTGCAGCGCGACCGAGGGCGACTCCCACCTGCTCCTGGACGCTATGAAGGTGTCGATCTTCTCTTCAAGCTAAGAAATCACTGCAACAAGGCTCGCCACCATAGTTAAGGCCCCTGGGGCAGCTGCAGACGCCTCTGCTGCAGCTGGGGAAGGGTTCCTATGTGGTGCGAGCTGCGGGCATTCTTTCCTTTAGTCATTTTAACAGGGCACTAAACTGCTCAAGTTTGGTGCAAAATAACTAGTGTATTTAAATAAAAGCTATTTTAAATGATTTGGCAGGTGTGGTGGAGGCAGGCAGCCCACTTTGCCTGAGTCTTGGACAGAGCACTACAGACTCAGACTTGCTGGGTCGCCACCATCTCCCCCGCCCAGATGCACTTTAAATGAATCTAACATCCCTGCCTCTACTTTTCCTGACAATGCATTCCAGATGTCTATCACCCTCTGAGTAAAGTACTTTCTGTGTGCATCTCCAACATGATGTCCCAACTCCTGTACTCAGCATGTGAACAATGAAGGCAAGTGTGCGAAACACCTTCTTCACCCCTGTCTACCAGTGATGGAACTTTCAAGATCAATAAACCTGAACACCCCCGGGTCTCTGTTCTACAACACGACCCAGGGCCCTACCAATACCTGTTCAAGTCTTGCCCGTCTTTATTTTAGCAAAATGTAACCCCTCACTTCTATCCATACCTCTGTCATACATGTGGTCTCTCAGACATACACATACACCACGCCCTCAACACTCTCACCCTCTCACAGGCTCATACTCCATCACAATCACAATTTATCAAGCATGCACACATGCAAATACACTCACCAACGCGCAGTCTTATACACAAACTCACATGCACACACACACACTTTCCTGATGAAGGGCTTTTCCCTGAAACGCCGATTTTCCTGCTCCTCGGATGCTGCCTGACTTGCTGTGCTTTTCCAGAACCACTCTAATCTAGACTATTCCATAGACTCACGACCCTCTGGGAAAAGCAGTTCCTCCTCATCTCTGTCTGAAAGCTACTCCCTCTAACCTTGAGGCCTTGTCTCACCCAGCAGCAGAAATGACCAGATAGGGTAGGACTTCATCCCCACAGTGCAATGACATTGGGAAGATGTTTCCATTGGTAGGAGAGACTAGGACCAGAGGGCACAACTTTAAGAATAAAGGGAAGACCTTTAGGAACAGAGATAAGCGACGTCGCCTTTTCTGCCGACAGCGAGGAGCATGGACCATGTGTTGGTGACACCAGCGAGCAGGCGTGCTGTTGTTCACACCATGGAACAGACATTATGTCGTGATGCTGGTGTTATTGACAGATTTTAAGTGTTCAAATGCCAATAGGAAAAATAAACGTTAGAGACACAGTTCTTTTTCCCCATGTGGCTCAACATTTTATAGCTTTTGCATTTTGTCTGGCTGCTCAACTTTTTAAATGTCCTTTCCTCAGTGACGGGGGGAGGTTCACTACAAGAGGGCATAGGTTTAGGGTGAGAGCAGAAAGATATTAAAGGTACCTAAGGGGCAACTTTTCCATGCAGAGGGTGGTGCATGTATGGAATGAACTGCCAGAGGAAGTAGTGGAGGTCAGTATAATTACAGCATTGAAAACACATTTGAATGGATAGATGAATAGGAAGGGATTAGTGGGATATGACCAAAGTGCTGGCAAATGGGACAAGATTAATGTAGGGTATCTGGTTGGCATGGACAGGTTGGACCGAATGGGTCTGTTTCCGTGCTGTACATCTCTATGACTCTAAATAATAAAAAGTATATTTTGACAAATAACAAACTATATCCATGTTAACAAGGCTTAGTGCACCACATACTTTACTAAGCATTCTCAACAGGTCCTGCCCCTTCAATGACTGAGAAACATAGACATGCTGGTGCATAATCTCCTTCAATAGTATTTACACACTCCCCTAGGGAATTGCACAAGTAACAGCAAAGAGTAAACAGCACAAGGATTAAACAAACAGTGAGGGGGTAAACAGCACAAGGATTAAACAAACAGTGAGGGGTAAACAGCACACACCCCAGTAAAAGCAGATGTAAAGTGAGTGTAAAATGTGACTATGACAGGACAGGCCCCACATTCCTTCCCCTCCATCCCCCCCCCAACCTGCCTCACCTTTCACCTCCCGGGCCCAGTACCTTCCAGGTGGCCCCAGAGTTGACACAGGGGCCGCCCCACGACCAGTAGAACTCCACCACCCAGGCGGCCGACGGGTTCCCAAACAGGCCCTTAACCCCATCCACCTCCAGAATGGTCACCGGCTCCTGCCTGCTGTACAGCCGGGCGGTGTGGCCGTGACACAGCAGCTGCACCAGGAAGGCGGCGGTGCCCAGTGACGGGTGTCTGCCCCGGGCCGCACGGCGCCATTTTCCTAACGGCCGCCCCTTCCCCGCTCGAGCGACTTCTCCTCCCAACCGCCTTCACCCCCGCGTGACGTCAGCTCAGGGGGATGGGCGGGGCCGGGGGGAGCCTCACCGTCACCAAGTAACAGCCACCTCGCGCTACAACTGCTCATTCACAAAAACAAACTCTTCTGTCTCGCTCTGCAGCTGCAGGGGGGTCACTGCCACGTTTCGAGGAGCCCTGTCTACATTGGGAAAGCTCACGGCTCAATTTAAACAGATATTCCGACATATAACGGAACAGCGTCATATCTAAAGGGGGCAATCTGCATTTTAAATGGACATGGACATTTTAATGGGTATTTCTGCAAATAAAGAGGTTTAAATGGACGAGATTACACTTCAAAGGGATGTGGGCACATTCAAAAGGATATCGTAATATGTAAAGTGACGCAGTTATATCTAAGTGAATCTACCATTGGTGGGTCCACATGGGGGAGGTGTCGTTCAGTTGCCCGAAGTGCTGGAAGGCCTTCAGCAATTCCTCAGCCCTGCTGAGGTACCAGTCCGTTCACACCAGGGAGAAGTTCTCCTGTCCGAGTGTGGGAAGTGCTTTACCCGCTCCTCCACACTGCTGAAGCAACAGCTGGTCCACACGGGTGGGGGATGGGAGGCCATTCTGCTGCCCTGAGTGCGGGAAGGCCTTCAGCAATTCCTCCACCCTGCTGAAGCACCAGTGTGTCCACACTGGGGAGAGACCCTTCAGCTGGCCCGAGTGTGGGAAGAGGTTCATGTTTTCCTGCAACTTGCGGAAGCACCAGCGGGGGCACCAGCGCTCCAAGCAATCAGATCCCACCGGTGACGCTGCCTTCGGTCACCCCCCAGGACTGAATCTGCTGCCAGTTCTGACAGTGGGTGCAGTGGGAGAGTAGTTGGGCTGTTATTGTTTTCTGCTGGAATGCAATTGCCCCCCACACCCCACAAACCCAACCCCATGGTAGCTCAGGGTTAGCACTGCTGCCTCATGGCACCGGGAACTCAGGAATAATTCCACCCTTGGGGGTCTGTGTGCAATTTATGAAGGGTAGGAAAATGGATCTGAGTTGGTTAGTCTTCGGAAGATCAGTGCAGATGTGTTCGGCTGAAGGACCTGTTTTTCCACATTGTAGGAGTTCTACGATCCTATGAGCTTTGCTTTCAGTGGACACTGCTGCTCATTGAGCCAGGGACTGCACATTGCCAATGAAATGATCCAGAGAAACCTAAGACAGCAAGACCATCAGAGCAGATGTTAGACCAATGGGCCGGACGAGTCTACTCTGCCATTAGTTAGAGACAAAAGTAGTGCAGATAAGATTAGGTACAGTGTGGAAACAGGCCATTCATCCCAACAAGTCCACATCGACCCTCCAAAGAGTAACCCATCCAGACCCATGTACCTAACTCTATGGGCAATTAAGCATGGCCCATCCACATGACCTGCACATCTTTGGTTTATGGAAGAAAACAGGATCATCCAGAGAAAACCCTCGCAGACACTGGGGTAATGTGCAAACTCCTCACAGACAACCACCCAAGGCTGGAATCAAACCTGGTTCCCTGGCGCTGTGAGGCTGCAGGTGTAACCACTGAGTCACTACATATTGCAACCCGAGGTCGGCAAGCAGGAGGTTGGGAGCCAGCAAGCCAGGCAGCACCAGGGTGTGGAGTAGTCAGCGTGTTGGGTATTAACCCTTCTTCAGGACTGAAACGTTGACTTCTCTGTGAGAAACGATTTACGGAAATGTTGCTGGGGGTGGGAGGATTTGAGCTACAGGGAAAGGCTGAATAGGCTGGGGCTGTTTTCACTGGAGCATCGGAGGCAGCGGAATGATCAAATTGAGGTTACAAAATCATGAGGGGCATGGACAGGGTAATAGACAAGGTCTTTTCCCTGGGCTGGGGGAGTCCAGAACTCGAGGGCATAGGTTTAGGGTAAGAGGCGAAATATATAAAAAGGGACAACTTCTTCATGCAGAGGGTGGTATATAAATGAAATGAGCTGCCACAGGATATGGGTCAGGTGTTGTCAAATGGGAGTATATTAATTTAGGATATCAGGTCAGCATGGACAAGTTGGACCGAAGGGTCTGTTTCCATGCTGTACGTGTCTCTGACTACTGGTCCTGATGTAAGTTTAAAATAGAGTCCAAGTAACTTTGAATAGTTCAATCTTGTTGTGCTCACCTCCTGAAAAGTTTCAGATGAATCCCTCTGAGAGATACTGTTTAAACATGCTGAGTTGGACAAAGTATCCCATCAAGTTCAACACAAACCCAGAGTTGAAGAAGTCAGAAGTCAGAACACCAAGGGGACCAAAACTGATCACAATATTCCAGATACAACCTCATCCAGATACGGCCTCATCAACGTCCTGTATAACTACAACATAACTTGCCAACATCTGTACTCAATTCCCTAACTGATGAAGGCCAGTGTGCTGAAACCTTTCTTCACTACCTTGTGTACCGATGTTGTCAGAGATATAGGACCTACATTAAACTGATGCAGAATCCAGCTGCTGAGAGCCCAGAAGCAGAGTAATGCTGCGTGAGTGTGCTAGGCTTTAGATTTTGACACCACCTCCCCACACTTCTGGAAACCTCAGGTCTGTAGCTTGCCTTCTTATCCTTGAGGGTTTTCCACCTGTTTGAAACAGCCTGTCCTGCAATTAACCCCTTTACGCCAAGGCATTCCTTCTACAGACAGAATTAATTGTCCTTCTGTCACACAGTTATTAAACACCATTATCTCATCTGTCCAAAGGAACAGCTCATTGTTTTGCCTCCTCCTGCCCAGTGATAATTAATGTATGTTATTTGTGAACTCCCTTGTAGCGGTTTCTCATTGTCCCTTTCGTTTCTTGGTCCAGAAGGAGTTATTGCTGACTCATGAAGTTATCAAAGTTCTGGAGTTTACAGGATCACACCACATTCCTCTCTGCCTCCCCCAGGAATAACGATTGCTCCTGAGATACTCACAGTTCCTGACGTTCCTTGATATCCCCAAATACAATCCATATGTCAGGAAATCACTGGTGCTGTCCTGACATAGATAGTCAATGTTTGAACAGAAGATTATGGGGAGAAAATGCAGAAATCCGAAATGCAAAGAGACTTGGGAGTTCAAGTCCAGGATTTTCTCAAAGTAAACTTGCAGGTTGAATTGCACTTTCCCCTGCAAGTGCCGAATGTGTGACACCAGCCCATTTACCTATTCCCTCCTCGCTATCCAAGGGGCCAAACTTACCTTCCAGGTGAAGTGGCACTTTCCCTGCACTACCCACAACCCAGTCTACTGCATTTGCTGCTCACAATATGGGCTCATCTACATTGGGGAAAACGAACCGTAAACTGGGTGACTGCTGCACAGAACATCTACGTTCTGCCTGCAAAAAAGACCCTGAGCTTCCAGTTGCCTGCCAATTCCACACCCCACCCTGTTCCCTTCCAACATCTCTGTCTCAGGTTTGCTGTTGTGTTCCAGCGAAGCTCAGCACCAGAAGAACGAAGAGCACCGAATATTACACTTGGGGACATTGCATCCCTCCGGTCCCAACAGCGAATTCAATAATTCTAAGGCCTGAACTCCATGGTATCCTCGTCCCTGCCGCACACGCCAAGCCTTGTTATCACATAGTCTGTCATTCCACACTACTTAACCACGAACAGTGTCCATTAACAGTTATTCACCCCCACCCCCCCACCCCCAACTCCACGCAGATCGTTATCAACACCTTTTTCTGTCCAACAGTTCTTCCTTCGGTTTGGGCTCTGTCCTGATCTTCCCTTCCTCCCACAATATCTCCTGCATATAAACCGACATTTTCCCAATCACCATCTGTTCTGTGGAAGGGTCACCGGCAACTCCTGTTTTTTGTTCCTGATATACAGCATCCGCAGTTCTTTCAGATTTTTATTGAGAGAGAGTTGGAAATTGTTTCGAGAGACAGAAGGAGAAGGGGGAGAAACAGAACAGACATGAACGTAAAATCATTGTAGTGCGATCACTTCCCTTAAGCATCAATAGAGCGCGTGGGTCCTCTGTGAGCTTGTGGCGCAACGGTAGCGCGTCTGACTCCAGATCAGAAGGTTGTGTGTTCAAATCACGTCAGGCTCACTGCAATCAGCGTCTAACATTTCAAATGAAGAAAGGAGTACGTCGGTTATATCGAAAGTTCTTTGCAGAAGCTTTCGATCACATGTGAATCTTTGCTGTCAGTTTGATTTGTGAACACTCTGTCAGGGAGGTGGTGTGCCTATTGTTTGGGTAAATGCTCAGCTCCCCGCAATGTGAGAAGTCGAACACAAACTGTTCATCACGGGATTTAAACACACAGCCGCTTCGTTCAGTTGGTGACAGCGCAGTGTGAATAACATTATACCGATATTTTTACAACATAATCTAGAGATTTCCATCCAGGTTTTAGTCACATCAAACTGCCACGTAATGATGTTATGGTCTCAGTAAACTATAATAACGTGAAGATCGCTGGGATGATTTTCTACATCCGACTGCAATATAAACACAGATCATTGTTTCCAGTTTTGGTGGAACAAAATACATCATATTGATGGAAAATTACAGTTAGTGCAAACTCAGCTAACCATCGATAAATATTAATCCTGTTCACTTCAATGGCCAAATTTCAATTCAGAAACCAAGTGCACTCGGCTGCTTGTAACATAGACAACATGACAAAATGGCTCATAGGAGGAGAAATGGGGCATTGAGGAGGAGTGAAATGTTTGCTTTTGGTCACCTCCACAATTGTTAGAAAAACAGGTTGAAAGGATTCTTAAAAGGTGTCTGAAGTAGTGGTGAGGGATAACACTTCAGACAGCGCAAAGTGGAAGACCACTTTCTAGTGGAAGAAAAAGACATTCCTTATTTCTGAAAGAACTGGGAAACAGAAGAGGGGATGAAATCTGACTTGGGAGCTATTTCCTATTTGTTGAGGATGTTGCTTCATCACAGTCTTGGTTTAGAGCATAAGCTCTTCATCAGGAATAAAGGGTGGCCCAAGGGGGCTGAGAGATAAATGGGAAGGAAGTGGGGCTGGAGGGAAGGCAGCTGGTAGTTCAATAGGTAGATGGAGGTAGGGATTGATGGTGATAGGTCAGACATGAGGGTGAAGTAAATAGGTGAGAAGCAAGGTGGACAGGTATGACAGGTCAAGAGGTTGGTGTCGAATTGGAAGGTTGGATTTGGAACAAGGTGGGGGAGAGGAAATAAGGAAACTGATGAAAGCTGCATTGATACCATGTAGTTGGAGGGTCCTAAAGCAGAAGTTGAGGTGTTTTTCCTACACGTGTCGGGTAGCAAGAGGTTGGCAGTGGAGGAGGCCCAGGACTTGCATGTCCTTGGTGGAATGGGAGGGGGAGTTAAAGTGGTAAAAAAAATGACTGCAGATGCTGAAAACCAAATACTGGAATAGTGGTGCTGGAAGAGCACAGCAGTTCAGGCAGCTTCCAACGAGCAGCGAAATTGACGTTTCGGGCAAAAGCCCTTCATCAGGAATAAGGCAGTGAGCCTGAAGCGTGGAGAGATAAGCTAGAGGAGGGTGGTATAAAGTGTTCAGCCACAGGGCGGTGTGTCGGTTAGAATTAGAGTCCAAGAGTTGTTCCCTGAAATATTCGGTTAGTTGGCATCCAGTTTCCCCAATGTGGTTGAGACCATATTGCGAGCAATGGACATAATCTTATAAATAGATTGCATAAATCTTAGCCTGCCAGAATTATTTTCTTTTATTAAATTAAAGAAAATTTTTATTCAATTGGATGACTGCATGAAACGGTTTGTTGGTCAGATTTGAATCATCACTCCCAAATGAGACGATGCCATGAATATCAGTGAACTGCTCTTTTTGTTAAAAACCACAAGTTCTTGATTTATTTTCACAACTTACTGGTATTCACACCTGCACATTCAATGTCTAACTCTGACATCAGAAATTAAATTACAGCATTAATGTTGACTTGAAATATTCGAACAAACAAATTAATAGCACACAGTGAATCACAAGTCTGATTAATCTGAAATTAAATTTGACCAAAAAAATATAAAATCAAGATGGGAGATAAGAAATGGGGGAAGGGCAGAAGGCGAGAAATGCAGCATCATAGAAAGTGCTCCCCCAGAGTGTGCATTTTACCAACGACCACTGCTAAATATAAACACTCTGATATGATCCTTCGGATTTAATGTAAACCATAGCCCCATACAGAAGGTACCATTTAAATGAGTCAAAAATACAAGCATTGAGCAAATCCAGCTTCCAGCCTTACCCCCTCCCCCCCCCCCCCCCCCCCCCCTCGCTTCTTGGAGCTTGGGCCATCCTCCAGCGCCGGGGGGTTGTTGAACTCCTGGGCTCCAGCGGCCACGCCTCCACTGAAGAAGCTTTGGGAAACAGATGCAAAGGCAAGATGCAGAACAGAGAACCTTTGTATATGAAAGCAGCTGACAGAGACATTGAGCAATAGAATCACATGGTTTTTACCCATCGACCTCTGGGTTATCTACCCAGCACACTCACGCAGCAATTCTCTACTTCTGTGCTCCCAGCAGCTGGATTGTGGATCAGTTTAAAGGAGGTTCTATATCTCTGATTACATTGGTACACAAGGCAGTGAAGAAAGGTTTCAGCACACTGGCCTTCATCAGCTATGGAATTGAGTATAGATGTTGGCAAGTTATGTTGTAGTTATACAGGACGTTGATGAGGCCGCACCTGGAATATTGTGATCAGTTTTGGTCCCCTTGGTGTTCTGACTTCTGACTTCTTCAACTCTGGGTTTGTGTTGAACTTGATGGGATACTTTGTCTAACTCAGCATGTTTAAACAGTATCTCTCAGAGGGATTCATCTGAAACTTTTCAGGAGGTGAGCTCAACAAGATTGAACTATTCAAAGTTACTTGGACTCTATTTTAAACTTACATCAGGACCAGTAGTCAGAGACACTTACAGCATGGAAACAGACCCTTCGATCCAACTTGTCCATGCTGACCTGATATCCTATATTAATCTACTCCCATTTGACAGCACCTGACCCATATAGTCTGGCAGCTCATTTCATATATGTACCATCCTCTGCATGAAGAAGTTGTCCCTTTAATTTGTTTCGCCTCTCACCCTAAACCTATGCCCTCTAGTTCTGGACTCCCCTACCCAAGGAAAGGACATTGTCTATTACACTGTCCATGCCCCTCATGATTATATAACCGCTATTAGGTCACTTCTCTGCCTCCGATGCTCCAGTGAAAACAACCGCACGCTATTCAGCCAGTCCCTGCAGCTCAAACCCTCCAACCCCCAGCAACATTCATGTAAATCTTTTCTCATAGATAAGTCACTCTTTCAGTCCTGAAGGAGCGTTAATACCCAAAACGCTGACTACTCCACATCCTGGTGCTGCCTGGCTTGCTGTATTCTCCCAACCCCTGGCTTGCCAACTTCGGGTTGCAATATGTAGTGGCTCAGTGATTACCACTGCAGCCTCACAGTGCTGGGGACCCAGATTTGATTCCAGCCTTGGGTGGCTGTCTGTGAGGACTTTGCACTTTCCCCCAATGTCTGAGTGAGTTTTCTCTGGGTGGTCCTGTTTTCTTCCATAAACCAAAGATGTGCAGGTCATGTGGATGGGCCATGCTTAATTGCCCATAGAGTTAGGTACATTAGTCAGAGGGAAATGTGTCTGGATGGTTTACACTTCGGAGGGTCGATGTGGACTTGTTTGAATGAATGGCCTGTTTCCACACTGTAGCTAATCTCATCCAATACTTCTGTTACTAACGAATGGCAGAGTAGGCCAAACATCTTCTCCGATGGTCTGTGATCTTAGGTTTCTCTGGATCATTTCATTGGCAATGTGCAGTCCCGAGCTCAATGAGCAACAGTGTCCACTGAAGGCAAAGCTCACAGAATCATAGAACCCCCACAATGTGGAAACAGGTCCTTCAGCCGAACACATCTGCACTGATCTTCCGAAAACTAACCCACTCAGATCCATTTTCCTACCCTCCTTAACTTGCACACAGACTCCCAAGGGTGGAATTATTCCTGGGTTCCTGGTGCCATGAGGCAGCAGTGCTAACCCTGAGCCATCATGGAGTTGTGATTGTGGGGTGTCAGGAAGGCAATTGCAGTCCAGCAGAAGACTAAAACAGCCCACCTACTCTCCCACTGCACCCACTGTCAGAACTGGCAGGAGGTTCAGACCTGGGAGGTGACTGAAGGCATCATCACTGGTAGGATCTGATTGCTGGGAGCGCTGGTGCCCCCGCTGGTGCTTCCGCAAGTTGTAGGAAAACATGAACCTCTTCCCACACTCGGTCCAGCTGGAGGGCATCTCCCAGGTGTGGGCACATTGGTGCTTCAGTAGGGCAAAGGAATTGCTGAAGGCTTTCCCACACTTAGGGCAGCAGAATGGCCTCCCCTCCTCCGCCACTCTCCCCCCCCACCCCCCACCCCACCACCAAACCCCCGTGTGGTCCAGCTGGAGATTCAGCAGTGTGGAGGAGCAGGTAAAGACCTTCCCACATTCGGGGCAGGAGAACGGCTTCTCCCCGGTGTGGATAGACTGGTGCCTCAGCAGGGTCGAGGAATTGCTGAAGGCCTTCCTGCACATAGGCAACTGAACGACCTCTCTACCATTTGGACACACCAATGGGCCAGTACGTCGGAGGAAAGAGCAATGCCCCTCCTGCAGTTGGGGCAGAAGAACGGCCTCTCAGTGTGGACCCACTGGTGTCTCAACAGGTGGGAATAACTGCTGAAGGCCATCTCGCACTTGGGGCCGGAGAACAGCCTTCCCTGGTGTGGACCAACTGGTGCGTCAGCAGGGCAGAGGAATCACTGAAGGCCTTCCCACACTCAGGGCAGCAGAAGGGCCTCTTCCCCTCTGTGGACCCATTGGTGCTTCAGAACCCTTTCAAATGTCACAATATCCTTCTGATTGGAGGAACACCAGAATTGCACACAATATTCTAAAAGTGGTCTCACCAATGTCCTGTACAGCCACAACATAACTTCCCAACTCCAATTCAGGCAGCATTCAAGCAGCTTCGAAATCGACGTTTCGGGCAAAAGCCCTTCGTCAGGAATAAAGGCAGTGAGCCTGAAGCATGGAGAGATAAGCTTATCTCTCCATGCTTCAGGCTCACTGCCTTTATTCCTGACGAAGGGCTTTTGCCTGAAACGTCGATTTCGAAGCTCCTTGGATGCTGCCTGAACTTCTGTGCTCTTCCAGCACCACTAATCCAGCATCTGGTTTCCAGCATCTGCAGTCATTGTTTTTATCTTCCCAACTCCAATACTCATTCAGAGGATTGGGAACGCTTTCAAAACCCACAAAAAACAAACAGGAAAGAATGGAGGGACAAACCGAATTTTTGAGAGTGAGCTTGGAAGCATCAGTGAGAAATCTGCGGAATGGGTTTATTGGGGACGCATTCTCCTTAAATACACTATATACGTATTTCTCTTGTGGTCTTCGTAGTTTCTCTGTGCTGCAGTGTGTAGTGGCTCGTTGAAATAATGTCCTGATGCAGCTTCGTTTGTGGGTGTTGGGATGATTGCTTCTGTGGTTAAGTATTTGGTTTGTGTGTGTTGTTTTTATGTAGATGCTAGTTTGAAGTTCCCCATTGACTGTTCGCTCTACTGTGACATCTAAGAATGCAGTTTGTTGTTGTTCTCCTCTTTTTCAAACTAGGAGCCCCCCTCAGGCCATAGTCTCACGACTTGGAACACCAATATACAGACTAGTCAAAGGCCTCCACTGAGGACTAAAACACCAAGTCGAAGATTCATGCCACTCCATTTACTCCATCCAAGAATTCCTGAACACCAAAGACACGAAGATAGAAGAGGATGGAATAATGTTGTCCTTTGACATAACAGCCCTGTTCACATCCATTAACATCAACGTGGCCAAAGAAAACTGAAGACACTACTCGAAGAACTAAAGACAAAAACACAGAACCAACTTCAGCAGCAAAGATAACACTGTCAACCTCGTGGAACTGTGCCTTACCACCCACTTCATATTCAGTAACAAGCCCTACAAACAAATCAACGAAACGCCCATGAAACACTTCTGTCATCAAAAAATGAAACAAATTAGAGGAAACGTACAACACCATCAACAATCTCCTTCCTGGCATAAAATTCACAAAAGAGGAGAACAACCACAAAGTGCCATTTCTAGATGTCACAGTCGACCGAACAATCAATGGTAAATTCAAAACAGCCTCTACAGGAAAACAGCACACGCGAACCAAGTACTTAGCTACAGAAGTAATCATCTCTACACATACAAACAAATCTGAACGAGGGCACTGTTTCAACGAAACACGACAGCACCCAGTGACTACGAAGACCAATAAGTAACTGTACAGCGCTTTTAAGGAGAATGGATAGCCAAGCAACACGCTGAAAATTGCTTCCCTGACCGGGAATTGAACCCGGGCCGCAGCGGTGAAAGCGCCGAATCCTAACCACTAGACCACCAGCTAGACACAGGCAAAGTTTGACAGCTCTCCTGAAAATTGCTTCCCTGCCCGGAACTCGAACCCGGGTCACGAAGTTCGAAGGCTAACACCAATGTCAGTTCATGTATCCATTGCTTCCGATGCGGTCTCTTCTACATTGGGGAGACTGGAGCCCCGCCGCAGAGTCAAGTCACAGCGTTTGAGGGAACATCTCCAGGACACCCGCAACAATCAAACCCATTGCCCTGTGGCCCAACATTTCAACCTCCCCTTCCCACTCTGCCAGGGACATGCATGTCCTGGGCCTCCTCCATCGCCGCTCCCTCCCCACCCGATGCCTGGAGGAAGAACGTCCCAACTTCTGCCTCGGATACATTCATCCCCAGAGCATCAATGTGGTCTGCACCAGTTTCCTCATTTCCCCTCCCCCCACCTTACCTCAGTTCCAACCTTCCAGCTCAGCGTTATCCTCATGACCTGTCCTACCTGCCAATCTCCCTCCCCACCTATCCGCTCCACCCTCCTCTCTGATCTGTCACCTCCATCCCCACCCCCATTCACCTATTTTACTTTTTGCTACCTTCGGCCCAGCACACCCTACCCCCAATTTATCTCTCCACTCTGGAGGGGTCCTGCCTCTATTCCTGATGAAGGGCTTTTGCCCGAAACATCGATTTTCCTGCTCCTCGGAAGCTGTCTGACCTGCTGTGCTTTTCCAGCACCACTCTGATCTAAACTCTGGTTTCCAGCATCTGCAGTCCTCACTTTTGCCTCCCCAATAAACCCAGTGTGCCGATTTCACATCAACAAACTGACACAAGCAGACACAACGTCTGCAGAAACCTTAGCCACATTACTTTACATTAAAGACATCTGGGAAATGATGTCCAGACAATTCAAACCTCTCAGCAGCATGGTTGCCCACAAACCTCCCAACATACTTAAACAGGGGCTAATGAACCTGAAATACCCGATACAAACAACCAGCAAACGAATGTTATTTACAAAATACTTTACAAGGAAATATATACATGAACTCTGCCGCACAGTTCTCTGCGGCAAGAAATGCTGGGATAAGAAAAGGAAGATTTTTTTTAGCCAAAACGAATCGGCACTGACTGGACAGCCATTTAAAATCAACGCTGTCAGCCCAGGATGGAAGACCCGAAGGGATGAACAGTTTTCTTATTTCCTGAAGATTTACAAAGCTGAGACTGGGTTTGGTGTTTGTTCCCTTTCCACTCCCAAGAGCCGCAGTGTTGGGGCGGTGAGTTGGGAAAAGTGAAATGTGCCCGTGAGCAGCGTGTGGGACTATTTCAGCTTCCCCTCCTCTGACAGCGCTGTGAGTTGACTCAGATGTTCTCAGGGACACTTACTGACGCGACACAGTGAAAAGAGTCTCATTCCCGCAGTTCGGGAATTCAAACCGTATGCCGGCTTCAGGACAATGAGAAAAATGAATTGGGGTGTGTGAAGAAGCTGTGAGCTGCATTTCAAACAGGTAGGTGGAGTCAGATGCGTCATCCATTGCGCCCCTGTCACTGTGCGGATCTGACGCCGCCATGCTGCAGAGTTCTGACGTTAACACGGACATGCGCAGCAATGGGAACATTCACAAGAGGAACAGCCAAAGATAATCACCGTCACTGCTTCCCTTCCATAGTCCCAACTTTGCGAAGCAGTATCTTTCACTGGCAAATAAAACGCCTTTGTCCTCAGGTGCCTGCTTAACTTCGATTACGACTTCACGCCCCTCACTGTTCGATCTCATTTCCAAACTCTTGGCTCATCGCCTCAATAGCAGCTCTATGGGTATCTGCTTGTTCCACCCTCACAGGCAGTGGGCGACAAATTCCCGACCAGTCCCAATGTGATTGAAATACTTCAACCCCTCCACTGATTTGCATCTTTAAAAAAACCGTGGAGCAATCTGCCTTTCTTTTTGACGTCGTTTCTCAACTGTAGTCGTCAGGGTTCACACCTGCGTGGGGAAACCGCAATGGATTTCATGTCCATCGCATTCACCACTCGGCCCACCAATACAGAACCACACTGACAGCTTCATTTCCCAGGTCTCTCTGCTTGTGGAGGTTAGAAAGAGTGAATCATTGCAGAGTTTGTTTGAATTCAATCACTTCTCAGGTTTCGAAAGGGTTAAATATCTGCAAATGGCGAGTCTGCGTGTTTCATCCCGGTAGATGAAATGGACGTTCAGTTAAAAACAAAAACAGAAATTGCAGGAGCAACTCAGCAGGTCAGGCAGCATCCGTGGAAAGAGAATCAGAGACAACATTTCAGAACTCGTTTTTTTCCTCATCCAGGTCCAGCCAATCCTGCTGAGTTTCTCCAGCAGTTTCGCTTTCTGTCTCGGATTCTCAGCATCCGCAGTCATTTATGTTAGAAATTCAATCATTTCAGAAACCCCTTTGTGCTGCCTCAGTGGAATAGATTTCCGTTTGGGAAACATTTTCCTGACACCATTAAAAACGTGCACTTTCGTAGCCAAGAAAGCGGTAGGAGCGAGAACAAGGAACACGCCGTCCCTGGTTGGTCTTGAACCACCAACTTTGCGGTTAACAATCGAATGCGCTGACCAATTGCGCCACAGAGACAGGTCCAAGCGCCGCATGCACAGTGTCTTTGAGGAACCTACTAATCAATTCATAATTCAACCCGCCCCGCCCAAAATTACCATTGTCTTCTATCAGTTTTACTTTTCCATAATAAAGCCTTGGACATTCATTGTGGAGACATGGGGACAGCCTGATCCCACCATCTGCAGGCACATCCATGTCACGAGGAACGAGCTCTCCACCACCGGGGCCATCGCCCTCCGAGCCTTTCAGTGTTTTGCCTCTTCCTGAATTTTCTCATTGGCCCCGAGCCGAGAAGGGGTTTGACTTCCTGATGTGCAGAGAATTCTTTCAATGTCTCGGGTCAGTTCAGGTCCCGAGAATATCAGAGTCAATCAGCCTCTTAAACAAGGGGATGGTGTCTGGACTGTCTCTGCTCAGTCCGTCAGTTCATCCTTCATTCTCCTCTAATTCCACTTCCCAAAGAGTTTCGAAAGATTCACAAAGCTGGAGACTGGGATTTCTGTTTTACTTCCTGAACATTTTTCCACCTGCTAACTGACGATATTTTGACAAAACCTCTTCCCCATTGTAACATTTGCATCATGTTCAGGGATGAGCAATTTCCAATCCCAAGTTTGGGAATGTTCTCTTTGGAGCAAAGAAGGTTAACTGGAGATTTCCAGGGGCTGTTGGCAATGATGGGAGAAGACGTGGTGTGAATGGGCAGGTTAATGATCAGAAGAACCTATTGCCACTGACTAGGGTAAGTTACCAGAGGACAGGGATTGAAGTTCTTTAATGGAAAGCAGCATTTGTGTCGAACAAACACAGCGAATACTGCAGAAAGCCAACGGGTCGAGCAGCATCCGTGGAAAGGGAAACAGAGCTGACGTTTTGAGTGTGCTACGGTTTTTGTTCAGAACTCAGTCTTTTGCCTCTTCCCGAAGTTGGTCCAGGTCTGTGTCTCAATTGGCAAACACATGACAAGTGCAGTGCTGCAATGTGAAGTTATAGCCTTTGCTGTTTAAAAAAAAAAGTAGTGCATTGTTAAAATGATTATATGTTGGAATGTGGAGCAAGTGAGGACTGGAGGTGAAAGTCGAAAAATGTGGCACTGGAAAAGCACAACAGGTCAGGCAGCATCTGAGGAACAGGACAGTGAACGTTTCGGGCACAAGCCCTTCATCAGGAATGATGTATGGATGTACTAAGGGGTCTCAGAGTCCCTCCACACCAGTCAATGCCAGTTGTCGGGCAGATGCAGCAGGCAATGAGCAAGGCAAGTGGTATATTACGAAGAGGAATTGAGTTCAGAAGTGGGGTCATTGAACATATTCATGGCGAAGTTCATCTGAGTTTTGAACAACAAAGAAGTGGATGCTTATAGGGGGAGGTAAGAAAATGGTTTTAAGACCAGTACAGATCAGTCACAGAGTCAGACAGTACTGAACAGACCCTTCATCCAACTAGTCCATGCTGAGTATGTTCTCAAACTAAACTCGTCCCACCTACCAGTGTTTGGCCCATAACCCTTCCAACCTTTCGTATTCATGTACTTATCCAAATGTCTTTTGAACGTCGTAACTGTACGTGTATAAAATCATGAGGGGCATGGATAGGATAAATAGACAAAGTCGTTTCCTGGGGTGGGGGTGTCCAGAAGGAGAGGGCATGGGTTTCGCGTTAGAGGGGAAAGATACAAAAGAGATCTAACGGGCAACTTTTTGACGCAGAGAATGATACGTTTATTGAATGATCTGCCAGAGGAAGTGTTGAAGGCTAGTACGATTGAAACATTTAAAAGGCATTTGGGTAGGTCTATGAATAGGAAGGGTTTGGAGGGATATGGGGCCGTGTGCTGTCAGGTAGGACTAGATTGGGTTGTGATAGTTGGTCACCATGGACAAGTTGGACCAAACAGTCTGTTTCTATGCTGTACATCTCTACCTCAATGTTCAACATACGCAGTGACCTGGCCTCCACAGTTTTCTGTGACAATGAATTCCATAGATTCACCACTCTCTGGCTAAAGAAGTTTCTCCTAATCTCCATTCTCCCTTTATGCTAAGGCTATGCCCATGGGTATTAGTCTCTCCTCCCAATGAAAACATCTTCCCAATGTCCACTCTGTCCAGGCCGTTCAATGTTCTGTACGTTTCAGTTAGATCTCCCTTGAATGTGGGCCTGTTAATCAGCATGAATCAAACCCTTCAGGATGAGGACATCCGTGATTAGACTCAACAAACTGAGAATGGAGGGTGAGAGTGTGGGATGGAGATTTTCAGCTTTTAGGGAGTAAGGTTGGAAAGAAAGTTTAATATAAATTATAATTGATCAGATGAGCCGATGGGCCAAGGAGTCGTGGATGGAGTTTAATTTAGACAAATATGAGCTGTTGCATTTTGATGAGGCAACTCAGGGCAGGACCTATGCGGTTAATGGTAAATTCATGGAATTCTGTGCTCAAAGAAGCAGTGGAGGCAGCTTCATTAAGACACTGTTGGATGGGTTTTTTTTTGCGTGGTAAGGGAATTAAGGGAAGTTGGGATAATGCAATTAGGAGGAGCTGAGACGATTGATCGATCCGCCATGATTGTAATGAATGGCGGAGCAGGGTCGATGGGCCAAATGGCCTACTCCTTCTATTACTTTGAAACGATAACCCTGCGTTTCCCATGGTCAACCCACCTAACCTGCACATCCCTGGACACTAGGCAATTTAGCATAGCAATCGAAATCAAGAGCAGTGAGCAATGTAGTGATGTGGAAACCAAACACCAGAGAATGAGAGAAAGGGACAAGGAGAATAAATGTACTAGCAATCAAAACTGGATTCTAACCATCACAAAATATAAAACTAAAAGCTGCATTGTAAAAAAAGCGAATTAATTGACTGCACACATTGAAGAGAATAATTATGATCTGAGACTCCTTACAGAGATATGGCTTCAGAATGACAAGGATTGGATCCGGAATATCGAGGGGAGATGTGGCATTCAAGTCGAGTGAGAGGCTCAGTAAAGGTAGAGGGTGGGCACTGCTAATCAAAGCACTGATAACATGGTAGTCTGGTGTCAGCTAGGATTTCAGGTCCTGATTTCTCTGTCCTCTGATCTCCCTGTTCCCACAGAATTAAATGTTGTCTGTTCTCAGCTCTGCTCGATTTCTGTTGAAGCTTTGACCCCCTTTTTACACCTTCTGGAGCAACAAAATATTCTGAGCCTCCTGGAAATGACACCTTATCTATACCCCTCCTGATTTTAAAAATCTCGATAAAGTTATCTGTCAACTTGCTCGGCTCTGTTGGAAAAATGTCCCAGCTTCTTCTTAATTCAAACCCTCCATTCCCAGCAACACGCTGGCAAAGTAAGGAATAGGGAATTGCATCAAATCACATAAATGTACTGTCTGAAATAATCTAGCTGTGCTCTGGCCTGAGATATTGAGAGTCCCTGGTGTAAGTAATTACGAATGCAATAATTTTGGTCACAGAATTGAACAATCATTTTGCAACAAAGGGGTCTACTTTGATAAGGAGGTAGCAGTCATTTCTAGGGTAAGTGAACAGTTTGTAGATCAGGGAGATGAAGTTCCAGACACTTGGGAAGGGCTAGAATTGAATTTGATAAATAAGACAAAGAACTGTGGATGCTGGAAATCTGAAACAAAAACTGAGAACACTGGAAAAACTCAGCAGGACTGCAAGCATCTGTGGAGAGAAAGCAGAGTTAAAATTTCGATTCCAACAACTCCTCTTCAGGATTCTGAAATAGTTTAAGCCTGGCAGTAAGTTCAGGTAACCTTTACTGCGACCCAACTTTGTTACAGCTTCAGATCTCCACATCACAAGGTGTACAAAAAGTAGCTTTTCTTAAAAAAAAGCACCTCAAGCTCAAAGTGCGCACACTCACCCCCCACTCCCCCCACCACACTTTCTTTATTATTGGTTCGTTGAGTTGTCCCTTTGTAACTGGATCCTTCGTACAGCCGGGTAAAGCATGCAGCTGGGACGACTGAGTGAATCCTTTCGCGCAACGGCAGTTTCCATCACTGAAAAGGACATGAATGAATCAGATGGGTTTTTGCCCTCTAAAAACGGTTTCATCCTAAGATTCTGAAGTCCAGATGACTGACCGAATCCCAATTCTGCCATCTGCCGCGACGGGATTCGAACCTGAGAGTCCCCAGAGCTGGGTTGTTAGCGGCGCTCGACCATCGCTCCTTCTATCCCCCCTGCAATGGCACGTGAACGCGCTGGTGCCTCCACAGGTGGGAGGAGCAGGTGAAGCCCTTTTGGAACTGACAGCAGGTGAACGGCCTCTCTCCGGTGTGGACCCACTGGTGTGTCAGCAGTGCAGCTGACTGAGTGAACCCCCTTCCGTACATGGGGCACGTGAATGGCTTCTTTCACTTGTGGACCCACTGGTGCGTCTCCAGCTGGCTGATCCGACTGAAGCCCTTCCTGCACAACGAGCAGGTGAATGGCCTCTCCCCGCTGTGAATACGTCTGTGGGTTTCCAACACGGATGGGGAGGGAATCCTTTCCCTCAGTCCCCACATTTCCAAAATTTCTCCATTGGGGGAGCTTTCCTTGTGTTGGTCTGGGTTTGAAATTCCAATCCGAACGGGGACATAGTCTTTCCCACCGTTAGGGATGAGACTTTGATTCCCCCAAGCTGAGTAAATGGTGTCAAGCACTTTTCACAGTCAGCGCACTGAATCTCCCTCACTCGGTGTCTCAGTGTTCTTCCTGCCACACCAGTGTCCAAAATCTCTCAAGCAAACAAAAGCAACCATGTCTTCTTGATTGGAATGGTTGCTGATATTCAAGTCCCAATGAATCAAGCGGCTCTATCAGAACTTGATGTATCATTTGTTTTCAGATTTCTTTCGGCACGTCTTCCTGGAAAAAAAATCACAAAATAAGTGATCATTGGCAGTACACTTAAACGAACATTACATAGGTGGCAGTTCCTGTAGTTTGCCAGATGCCTGCTGATCACATAATACCTAGCACACAGAAACCTGAAATCCCTCATGCAGCCAGATAGGCTTAGGTGTGTTTAGAGGAAAACTTAATTCAAATCTAATCTAATCTTAAACTAAATACGTGTACATATATATATATCAATATGACAATCCTTTCAATGCGGCTCAGTTCCATGAGAAACTACACTTTTAATTGTGAACATGAGGAAAAAAGCAGTCATTTTCCAGGGTGCAAACTGCATACGTACCAAACTGAGGGAATACACAAGGAAAATACCTAAAATAGAGATAGAAAGTATTTGAGCACCTTTGCAGAATCTGCTCCCTCTGTGGATTCACTCCAGTTGCTACAAGTAAACCTCCCTGAGGGTCAGACAGCCCTGCATCGGGAAGCACTGGGATGGTCAACTACGACCAGTTTACATGGAGAACACATCTCCACATTAGCAGCCTCGAGGCAAACGTCCCTTCCTTCCACTTAAAGTTCAAGACCCCTCAAAGCAAAATTCCCCAGGTAAGTTTGGAAGAATTTCTTCCAGATGTTCACTAATCATTTCTATGAGCAATTTGTTAAAGTTTGAATATTGCGAGTTTTGAAAATTAGTGATTCTGAGCGAAATAATCGTTCGAATAACAGAATGTGGGAATTTAGACAGAGTTTATTTTTGCACATCGACGATATGTCTGCACAACAACATATGACACGACAGCAGTGAAGATCTTCTGACGTCATTCTCAAACGTGCCTGCCACACGCCAGATGAAAAGCTGAATACTTATCTGGAAAAACTGCCGGGCAATGCAGGAGAATGGCACAACGGGTGCGTGTTGGGACCATAACGCAAAAGAGAGACCATTCTCTCCTATTCATTCAACGTCGTCTTTAGCAGCTTTCCTGGATAACGGCGCTCTGTTCTGCACCTTGCCTTCACATCCACATCCCAAAAAAAGCTTCGACATAAATATTTCACAATGATATACTGGCCCAATGTGCACAGTTGAGGTGACAACCTGAGGGGTCAGTAAATCCCTAACTGACACTGACAAAGAGGCAGATTCATTAGACGCAAACGGGAATTCGGTGGTCATGTTTAAAGTAACGATGTGCAGAATTACATGGAGAAGGCAAGAGAATGATACGAAGAGAGACCCACGTTTACTTACTGTGTCGACCCAGCAGAGCGAAGGTGGGCTGCATGGCGTCTATTCAGAGTGAAATCACAAGAGAATGTGGGAAGTTAGAAAAAGTTTATATTTACACAGCCTCCATACGTCTGCGCAACGCCAGAGAAGACGACAGCAGTGAGGATCTTTGACATCAGTCTCGAACGTGCGTGACACGCGCCAGACGAAAGGCTGAAGGGACCTGTGGAGCGTCACGCTGTGCGTGTTAGCAGAGTGGCGCAGCGGGCCCGTGCTGGGCCTGTTGCCCAGAGGTCGATGGATCGAAACCATCCTCTGCTATTGTTCAGTACCTCCTTGAGCGACTTGCCTTTGCGATGGTACTCTTTCAAACCGTTCAAGTCAGGTGCTTTTGGAGGTCTGAGTGGTCTTCTCCTGTTCTTCGTCGGTTTCCGATGAACTGAATCGCAAAACCACTTCTCTGAGATGCCAATGAACTGATAACATTGAAACGCATGCCTTGTGGTTTCGTGCCTTCCCTGCAGTAGTTCGCCAAGTCCGTTCCGACGTGAATGAAAAGACGATCCGCATGTCAGAAACCGCATCCCGGGGACAGAATGACAAGCAGATGTTCTGGAAACTCTTTGCTTCTTGCAATTCTTGGAGCAAAGTGGAATGTATTTCACACTGAGCAAGTTTCAGCTGGCTCAGAGTCTCCAGTGTACGCTGCTCTCTTTCCCGCCAGCTCAGAGAGAGAACAATAGGAGGGACAAAGGAGTGAATAACGATCCGTGTGGGAGGGTGAATAACTGTTAATGGAGACCGTTAGTGGCTAACAATAAGTAGTGTGTCGTAGCAGACTATGTGATAACAAGGGCTCGTATGTGTGTGGTAGGGGTCAAGGACATGGGGGATTTCAGGCCCTAAAGTCATGGAACTCGATCTTGAAGACCGGAGGGTTCTAGGGTTTTGAAGTGGAATATGAGGCCTTGTTCTTCCGTCTGGAGCTGAGCTTTGCTGGAACACTGCTGCAAGCCTGAGACAGAGATGCTGGCCAGGGAACATGGTGGCGTGTTAAAGTGGCAGGAAAGCCGAAGCTCAGGGCCTTTTTTTGCGGGCAGAACCGAGATTTTCTGCGAAGCAGTCATCCAGTTTATACTTGGTGCTCCGTTGGGGAAACGACACTGTGAGCAGCGAATGCAGTAGACTAGGTTGCGGCAAATGTGCAGGTAAAGTGCTGCTTCACCTGGAAGGTATGTTCGAGCCTGGAAGGATATTCTGGAGGGAGCAGGTAAATTGTGCTTCTGCGTGAAATCACGGTTCGGAAAAACAGAATGTGGCAATTTAGACAGAGTTAATATTTGTTCGTCGGCGATATGTCTGCCGGTGCGCGATGGGAGCATAACCCAGAAGGGAAACCATCTTCCCAATTCACTCAATGTCGAGTTTAGCAGCTTTCCCGTATAACGGCGCACTGTTGTGCACCTCGCCTTCTGATCTGCTTCCCAAAAATCTTCGACGTAAATATTTCACATTGATACACAGGCCCAGTATGCAGAGTTGAGATGATACACCCGTGGAGGTCTCCGGGGTCTTCTCCTGTTCTCTGTGCCCTATGTTGAGGAGGGCAATACTTGTCACTGGTCACTCCGGTGTTAGAGAAAAGTTGAGAAAGAAAACGGTTTAATGTTCTGCCAGTAGAGAGGGCCCGGTTCCTGGGGACGGGCAAACGGCAGCAGAGAGACAGAATGAGAAGCAGCTGTTCATACAGTCATAGGGATGTACAGCATGGAAACAGACCCTTCGGTCCAACCCGTCCATGCCGACCAGATATCCCATCCCAATCTAGTCCCACCTGCCAGCACCCGGCCCATATACCTCCAAACCCTTCCCATTCATATATCCATCCAAACGCCTCTGAAATGTTGCAATTGTACCAATCTCCGCCACTTTCGCTGGCAGCTCATTCCATACACGCACCACCCCCTGCGTGAAAAAGTTGCCCCTTAGGTCTCTTTTATATCTTTCCCCTCTCACCCTAAACCCTAAAGCCCTCTAGTTCTTGACTCCCCGACCCCAGGGAAAAGACTTTGCCTATTTATCCTATCCATGCCCCTCATAATTTTGTAAACCTCCATAAAGTTACCCTTCAACCTCCGACGTTCCAGAGAAAACAGCCCCAGACTGTTCAATGTCAACTGGACTTGACTCTGAGCAAGACTCGGCTGGTTCAAGAGGTGGGGCGGGGGGCGGGACCGCGGCGCGCCAACCGTGTGGCTCGTTGGTCTAGGGGTATGATTCTCGCTTTGGGTCTTCGTCGACGCAGACGTGCGAGAGATCCCTGGTTCAAATCCCGGGCGAACACGAGTTTCATGACTTGCGCGAAAGTGCTTGTTTAATTTTATGCAAAAGCACCTTCGTAAAACGAGGTTGGGCTCCCTGGAGGACCAATGGGACAGAAAGCAGCGAAGTGAAATGATTGGAGATAGCGTTGAATAAGTTGACGTGAGTGGTGCAGTGTTTGAGGGATGTCAGCGCTGAGGGTCGATTGGAAATTTGGGACAGCTCTCTTGGGAGTACGGAAGTTTGAAATCTGGCCCGATTGAAGCTTTTCAAGTCATGCGAAGTCTAGACAGAGAACGTAATGTAGTCAAAATGTTCCCACGCCTGAAATGATCGGCACCACCCCCTGCATGAAAAAGTTGCCCCTTCGGTCTCTTTATAAATAGGCAAAGTCTTTTCCCTGGGGTCGGGGAGTCAAGAACTAGAGGGCTTTATGGTTTAGGGTGAGAGGGGAAAGATATAAAAGATATGCACCTTCAGGGCACAATCGCCTGAACACCCAGATCTCTAACTCCCCCTCGCGAGAACCAAGAATCCTCAGTTCTATTGAGAGGGGGAAATTGGATGTCAGTCATTTCTGTCGTAGAGAATGCATCATTTTTAAAAAAAACTGAGAAGGGCATTCCTGACAGAAGATTCAACAGAAGGCGGCACAGAATATTCCAACAGACACGTATCCTGGCTGTAATCTGAGAGACTAAATTCAATTTTTTGTTACGAGAGGGAATCATATTTATTGGATCAGCATATCACCAGAATCTTGTTTTATTCCGGAACAGTCAGTAGTTAGAAGGGATTTATTCGGTTTTTTAATAGTTTAGTTCATCTGTTCACCGTTACTGTTGGATAAATAAATGGATTTTTGTTGAGTGTTAGGGATTTATTTTTAAACATTAGAGCAGGTTATACCACTTTTCACATTAAATTGACAGATTATAGGGCGATGCGCTTCTCTTTGGGTGTTTCGGTTTGAGATCTCTGGTGGGGTGGGAGTTGGTGTCAGCTTTCCCTTTCTAACAGTATTGATGCGATGTCATGCTGAATGCAGTGGAGTCAATATTAATCCCAGCCTCTTGCTCTGGTTGTGGGTGAATCGCCTTAATTTGGTCACTGACTCAGAAACAACGCACAGAACCAACTGCTGAAACAATGATTCACACTTCATTGCACTTAACAACCAAAACTAAAAACCCTCAAGTAAGCAAGTTCAGTCTCACGGCTGCCACCCTCCCCCCACCCGGCTATCACCTGATTGCTGGCAGAATTTAACCGAGTTTCCATCGACAGTGCCCATCTCTGGAAGGGTCAAGGGGTTTGACGCAATATTCTTCTTCCAATACTGCTGCTGCATCGTTCTGGAGTGAGAACGTAGAACAATACAGCACAGTTCAGACCCTTCAGCCCTCGATGTTGTACCAGCCTTTTATCCAACTGCACACCCCTCAATTTACTCCCGTCCATGTGCTTGTTCAGCAGTCGCTTAAATGTCCTTAAATGTATCTGACTCTCATTCCAACCCTGGAAGTGCATTCCATGCACTCACCATTCAGAGTAAAAAACCTACCTCTGACATTTCCCCTAAACCTTCTTCCAATTACCTTAAAATTATGCCCTGTCATTTCTGACCTGGGGAAAAAGTCTCTAGCTATTTGTTCTATCTATGCCTCTCAACATATAGTACATCTCTATAAAGTCACCTCTCATCCTTCTTCGCTCCAATGAGAAAGGCCCTAGCTCCCCCAACCTAAGACATGCCCTGCATTCCAAGCAGCATCGAGGTAAATCTCCTCTGTACCCTCTCTCAGCTTCCTGTTGTGGGTCTGTTCGCCGAGCTGGGAATTTGTGTTGCAGATATTTCGTCCCCTGTCTAGGTGACATCCTCAGTGATTGGCAGCCTCCTGTGAAGCGCTTCTGTGATGTTTCCTCTGGCAACTTCCCTACACATCTTTCCTAAAATTAGGTGACTAAAAGTGAACACAATATTCTAAGTGTGATCTAAACAATACACCATACAGCTGCAGCATAACCTTGCAGCTCTTAAGTTCAAACTCCCTGCTAATGAAAGCCAACACAGCGTACACCTTCGTAACAACCTTCTCAACCTGGGTGGCAACCTTGAGCGATCTATGGACTTGGACTCCAAGATCCCTCTGTTCCACCACATGGTCAAGAATCCTGCCTTTAACCCCATAGGTTGAACAAACAGAGGAGTTTGGTGAAATGAGAATCATTAGATAAATGCTATTGAGTGAACTGATGGTGCTATGGGCTGGCAAATCTCTGGGTACAGGTGGATTTCATCATAGAATTTTAAAAGGTGGCTAATGAGTTCATATTTGCATTAATGTTAATTATCCAAGATTTATTAGATTCAGGCAAGTTTTCCTCAGACTGGAGAGTAACATATTTAATACTTCTGTCCTCGAAGGGAAAGATACATCATGGAAAATGTGGTCCCTTGAGTCTATGGCAATTAAACATTTGTTTTTGAATCAATTAAGGAGATTATAACCACCATGTCAAAGAGCTCGTGATAATTGAAAAGAATCAGCATGCTAATATGAAAACAAAATGTTGTTTCACCAATTTATTCATAGAATTCCGAGAGTGTGGAAAGAGACCATTTGGCCGATCAAGTCCTGCACCAACCCTCAAGTGCATCCCACCCAGATCCAGACCGCCACTCAACTCCCGTAACCCTGCATTTAGCATAGCTAACTCACCTAGCTTGTACATCCAAGGACATTACACAATCCAGCATGGCTAATCCACCCAACCTACACATCTTTGGACTGTGGAGCCCCCAGTGGAAACTCACAAAGACATAGACAGAACATGCAAACTCCAAACAGATAGTCGACTCAAGCCTGAAATCAAATAGGTGTCTCTGGCCATGAGAGGGAGCCACTGTGCCACCATGCTGTCCTCAAGGAATTATTTAAAAGAGTATGTAAATTGAAGCCTGTGGATATACTGAACTTGAATATCCTAAAGGTGTTTGACATGTTTTCACGAAAAGCATATTGCACAGAGGAGCTCATGGTGTAAAGTATAGTTATAGAACATCAACTGACTGGCAGAAAACAGAATATGCAAAAATGGTTCTTTTGTCAAATTGGTTGTATATGACAATGTATGGTGGGGTTCCAACAGGCATCTCTGCTGGCTCCTCAACTTTCTACAATTATATAGATGACTTACAGGAGGGGATCAAAGGTATGTGGTTACATTTGCAGGCAACACAAAGATAGATGGAGATGTACATTGTGGGGATGACATATCAATGATGCAGATTGATAAATTGGTTACATAAATAAGCAAAACTCTTGCAAGTGGTGTACAATATAGTAAAATGCAATTTGTTACCTACTTGGAGAACAACTGCATAATTCTGAGATGCAGAGGTATCTGGGGGCCTTGCAAATAAGTCACAAGTTAGAATGCAAGCACAGCAAGTGATTAGAAAGGCCAATGACATAAATGTAAGGCGATTATGCCTCAGTTACAGAGCAATGGTGGGACTACATCTTGAACACGGTGCTCAGTTTTGATATCCTTACCTAAGGAAGAATGAAAATGCATTAAAGGCAATTCCCAGAAGGTAAACTAGATTGAAACCCACAATGAACAGACCGTCTAATGGAAAATCATGAGACAGGCAGGTCTGACTTTCAACCAGAGTTTGGAATAGCAAGGGGTGATTTGATTGAAGTTTCTATGAGCCTGAATGGTCTTCAAAAGATGGATGTTGAAGGATGTTCACTGATTGTTGTGAACGAACAATTAGATCACCCATTTATAGAGTCATAGAGATGTACAACATAGAAACAGACCCTTTGGTCGAACCCGTCCATGCTGATCAGATATCCCAACCCAATCTAGTCCCACCTGCCAGTACCCGGCCCATATCCCTCCAAACCCTTCCTATTCATATACCCATCCAAATGCCTCTTAAATGTTGCAATTGTACCAGCCTCCACCACTTCCCCTGGCAACCCATTCCATACACATACCAACCTCTGCGTGAAAAGGTTGCCCCTTAGGTCTCTTTTATATCTTTCCCCTCTCACCCTAAACCTATGCCCGCTAGTTCTTGACTCTCCGACCCCAGGGAAAAGACTTTGCCTATTTATCCTATCCATGCCCTCATAATTTTGTAAACCTCTATAAGGTCACCCCTCAGCCTCCGATGCTCCAGCAGCTCAAATCCTCCAACCCTGGCAACATTCTTGTAAATAGTTTCTGAACACTTTCAAGTTTCACAACATCTTTCCAACAGGAAGGAGACCAGAATTGCACGCAATATTCCAACAGTGGGCTAACCAATGTCCAATACAGCCGCAACATGTCCTCTCAACTCATGTACTCAATACTCTGACCAATAAAGGAAAGCATACCAAATGCCTTCGTCACTTTCCTATCTACCTGCGACTCCACTTTCAAGGAGCTATGAACCTGCACTCAAAGGTCTCTTTGTTCAGCAACACTAAGTGCATAAGTCCTGCTAAGATTGGCTTTCCCAAAATGCAGCACCTCGCTTTTATCTGAATTAAACTCCATCTGCCATTTCTCAGCCCATTAGCCCATCCTGTTGTAATCCGAGGTAACTCTCTTCGCTGTCCACTGCACCTCCAATTTTGGTGTCATCTGCAAACTTACTAACTGTACCTCTTATGCTCGCATCAAAATCATTTTGTTAGATGACAAAAAGTAGAGGGTGCAGCACCAATCTTTGTGGCACTCCACTGGTCACAGGCCTCCAGTCTGAAACACAACCCTCCACCACCACCCTCTGTCTTCTATCTTTGAGCCAGTTCTGTATCCAAGTGGCTAGTTCTCCCTGTATTCCGTGAGATCTAACCTTGCTAATCAGTCTCCCATGGGGAAACTTGTCGAAAGCCTTACTGAAGTCCATATAGATCACATCTACTGCTCTGCCCTCATCAATCCTCTTTGTTACTTCTTCAAAAAATGCAATCATTTGTGACAAAGAAGGGGGGAAATGTTTTGGAAGGTTGTGCAGCTTTGGAATACTTTGCGACAGAAGATAGTGGAGGCAGGACCATTGAGTATTTCTAAGGCAGAAGTAGATTAATTCCTTTGCTTAAGAAGAATCTAAGGTTATGGGGATGGATGCGAATGTGCAATGTATAACACAAAGTAATCAGCCATTATCTTCTTGGAGTGGAGCAGCTTAATGAGCCGAATGGCTTACTTCAGCTCCTAATTTGGACATTCATATATTCTGCTAGCTATAATGACCTGAGTTTGACCAGCATATATTTCCAATAAGCCCATGTTGATTCTGCTCAGTCCTATCATTAATTTTTAAATGTCCTGTTGTTGTACCTTTTATTATAGATTCCCTGTGCAGTCTTCCTTCTTTCTAAAACAGTGGGATGACATGTGCCACTTTCCAATTACCACTTTCCAGTGAACTAGCGTTAACCACCAAGCCCAGGGAATTTAGCTACTTTAAATCCTATTCAATTCTCTGATGCATTTTTGTTTCACACATATTAATATCCGTCAGTTCTTCATTTATACTAGCCCCGACATTCGCCATAATTTCTGGGAGCTATCAGTATTTTCCACTGAATGGCATTTCCATCACTGAACCTCTTACCAGCAACATCCTGTGATTTAAACCTGTGACCTCCTGATTCAGAGAGAAGGCTGATCCCTACTAGCAGCTGGTTTGGGTGTATGACTGTCAGCAACACTGTGGCAGTTTGGGAAATCCATTCTTGTTTGGCCAGTAAATAATCAATTCACGCTGCTCAGCATCAAAGGAGTTGACAGTGTCATGACAGTGTCAGTATCAAAGGAGTTGACAGTCAGTAATTTGATTTATCGGAAACAGGTGAGATGTTTCCTGCCTCTGTGCCAAAAGCAAAGATCATGTCCAAAGAATCTATCCCTAGTGGAGGTTTCCTACTAACAATTGGAGTCCAAGACCGTTGTCCTTGGTTACTGATAGCTTATTGCTCGAGAGGTTGGATCAAGGGGACACCTATCCAGTTCTTGGTCAACTATCAACTATCCAGGGGCAGAGGGGCATCAACTTGTGCAGAAAGGAGCAGGAAGAAGCTAAACAGCATTCATGGGTTAAAGGAATGAGTGGAAAAAATGTTTAATGTCACCCAATACGACAACATCAGAACCATTTACTTTTCACCCAAGAAAGACTGATTGGGGAACTGCGAAATTATTAGAAACTAAGCACTATAAAAGGGAAAAAAACACTTTGGAGACCAAGTACACAAATCATCAAAAGTAGCAGACAGGTACAAAAACCAATTGAAAAATACAAATAGAGGCCTCTATTACAAAGGAGATGAAATACATGGGGTTGAAAGTTATGTTTCAGTTCCAAGCATCATAGAATTCTAACATCACAGATAGACACCATTGGCCTGTCATGTCTGATAATTGAATTCTGGTGGAGTTTCCTCGCTTTCAAATTTGTGGTGTGAAATTCTAACACCACCTCTGCACACTTCTGGAGACCTCGAGTTTACAGAATCACACCACATTCCTCTCTACCTCCTCCAGGAATAACTATTTCTCCCGAAATACTGCCAGTTCCTCAGATTACTTGGTACCCCCGAATACAATCCGCATGTCAGGAAATCTCTGGTGCTGCCCCGACACCAACAGTCACCCTTGGAACTGAAGAAAATGCAGAAATCTAAGGTGCAAAGAAACTTGGGTGTTCTAGTCCAGGATTCTCTCAAGGTAAACTTACAGGTTGAGACAGTAGTTAGGAAGGCAAATGTAATGATGACATTTAATTTGACAGGACTTGAATGTAAAAGTAGGAATGTAGTTGAGGCTTTGTAACACTCTGGTCAGGCCATATTTGGAGTATTGTGCGCAGTTTTGGGCCCAAATCTCAGGAAGGATGTACTGGCCTAGACGTGTGTTCAGAGGAGGTTCACGAGAATGGTCCCAGGAATGAACATTTGAACAAATAAGGAATGTTTGAGGACTCTGGGTCTATATTTAATGGAATTTAGAACGATGACGGGGGATCTAATTGAGACCGACAGAATTCTGAACAGACTGGATGTTGGGAAGATGTTTCCTTTGGTAGGAAAGGCTAGGAGCCGAGGGCACAGCCTTAGACCAAAGGGAAGACCCTTTAGAATGGAGGTAAAGAGAAACTTCTTCAATAGAGTGGTGAATATATGGAACTCACTGCCACCGAAGATTGTGGAGGCCAGGTCATTGAGTACATTTAAGCTGTGAAAGATAGTTCTTGAGTATGAAACGGATCAAGGGTTACTGGGAGAATGGGGTTAAGAAACTTATCAGCCCTGACTGAATCGCAGAGCAGTCACAATGGGCTGAATGGCCTAATTTCAGCTCCTATGGTCTTATGATACACTGATGTGTGGAGGGGTGAGGAACGGGGGGGAAAGAGATGAAGAGAGGAATACAATTAAGGGGAAGCTGGATCCAGATGAGGGAGAAAGGAAGAGAAGGAAATACAAGAAGCATACATTAAATTACAGAACGCATAGGAGATCTGGCATACAGAGGGATCTGGGCATATAGATCCCTGAAAGTGGCAAAGCAGGCAGGCACGTGGTCATGAAGGCATACAGCACGCTTGCCTAGAGTGTAAGAGTTAGCGAGTTATGTCACAGCTATTTATTCCGGCCACATTCATAACATTGCGTGCAGTTCTGGCCAGCATGCTACCGGAAGGACGTGGATGCTCTGGGAGAGGGTGCAGAGAAGGTTCACTAGGACGTTGCCTCTCATGAAAGCAAAAATCCTCTTTGGATTTCTTTTGATTAGCGAAAACAGGTACTAATGTGGGTCTTTTGTAAAAGCAAAGTGGCATAAAGCAAACGTGCGATAAGTGGGGGATACCAGTTTGCTGATGAGGGATGGGAAGGGGCGATGAAGAGGGGTGGGTGGAGGCTCAGGCAGAGCGAAAACACTGGTAGAGGCCAATTCAGCCGACCAGCCTAGCCCTGTGCTGGAGCCTCAATGGGACAGAGACAAATGTATCTATTTCAGACCTACCTGCAGGGGTTGGACAAACATTACGCTCCATCCAGGGTAAAAAATGTTCTCTATCTGCTCCTGCAGATCAATTCCGTAGGGAAGGTGCCGTCAGACAGCACTGGAAGTAAAGTGGGTGCAAGAGCAGCAAGTCCGACATAAAGGATCCTCTTGCCCCTCCCACTTCACCCACTAAACAGGGATCAAGGTGTGACTCAGCGGCAGTAACAGCAGAATATACTGGCACTAGAGTGTGTCCAGCAGAGATTCACACGATCGATCCCTGGAATGGTACGCCTAACATACGATGAATGGCTGATGATCCTGGGATTGTATTCATTAGCGTTCGGAAGGTTGAGGAGAGATCTAATAGAAACTTACAAGATTATGCTTGGCTTAGAAAGGGTGGATACTGGGAAGTTGTTTCCATTAGGCAGAGGAGACTAGGATCCAGGGACACCGCCTGATAATTAGAGGGGGTCAATTTAGAACAGAAATGAGGAGACATTTCTTCAGCCAGAGAGTGTGTGCCTGTGGAATTCATTGCCAGGGAGCACAGTGGAGGCCAGGATATTAAATGTCTTCAAGGCAGAGATTGATAAATTCTTAATTAAGGAATTAAGGGCTACGGGGAGAGTGTGGGTAAGTGGAGCTGAAATGCCCATCAGCCATGATTAAATGACAGAATGGACTCAATGGGCTGAATGGCCTTACTTCCACTTCTGTGTCTTATGGTCTTAATTCATTGATGTTGACTAGATATTCTAAATTAATCTAGTCCCATATGCCAGCACATGGCCCATACCCCTCTGAACCCTTCCTATTCAGAAACCATCCAGATGTCATTCACATACTGTAATTGTACCAGCCTCCACCATTTCCTCTGGCAGCTCATTCTTTACGCTCACTACCCTCTGAGTTAAAAAGTTGCCCTTAGGTTTCTTTTAAATCTTTCCTCATCCACTTCACCCTAAAGTTATTACACTTTAGTTCTGGACACCCCCAAACCCAGTGGACAATATCTTGTCTATTTACCCAATCCATGCCTTTCATGATTTTATAAATGTATACAAACGCCTTTTCCACACTCGGGAAAACAGCCCAAAACAATTCAGTTCAAACCCTCCAAACTGGCAGCATCCTTGTAAATCTTTTCTGATCCCTTTCAGGTTTCACAACGTCCTTGAACTTTTGAGGGTCAGTTTGGAAGCATCAACACTTCGGGGGTGGGGGGGGGGGGGGGGGGAAGAAAGAAGAGATGAGGGAAGGAAACCAAATGTGCTGCAGCCAACACGGAGCAAGAACAGAGGATGTAAAACTGTTGCAGCCAGCTTGAAGCTGCAATGTGGATCATTGCACGTGCTGTACTTGAACCTGATGCATTTATTTGTGGGAATCAGATGCATTTTAAAAATAAAAATAAAGTATCTTCCTCTCCCCAATTGCTATCATCCGTCCCTCCTCACCCGGATAATTAAGACACATACCTGAGTTGGCAGAGTAGATTCCCTCCTTGAATTCACTCCAGTTGCTACAAGTGATCAGATTACCCACTCCCTCTCTCCCTCCCAGGATGAGGAGTTGCCCAGAGGAGGGTGTTTCACATTGAAACTGATACGGCCATTTCCGCGTTGTGATGTCAAAAATGGGGCAGGGAGCGGGGACAGGCCGACAGCAGAACTCTGCAGCAGATGGAAGGAGAGCAGTTTGCAAAAATCCCTTCCCTTCAAAGAATCCTCACAGTGTGGAAGCAGGCCACTCGGCCCAACAAGTCCAAACCAACGTTCTGAAGAGTAACCCACTCATACCCCTCCCCTTATTGCCCTACGTTTATCCCAGAGTAATACACTGAACTTACACATCCCTGGACACTATGGAGGGAATTTAGCATGGCCAATCCACCCTTGAAGATATGGATCCCAGGTGGGACCCCTCCGTCTCGAGATCGGTCAAAGAACGAACGAAATGCGGACTGCACAAAGCAAAGTTATCAGTTTAATAAAGCAAGGCAGTCTGAACCAATTCTGTCCAGCAACACAGAAGTTAAAGCTTCTGAACTCGAGGGGAAATTGCAGAATTACTTTCGAAAAAAAACATGTAAACGATGTGTAATTTAAGAGACAGCACAGCCTTAAAAGACCAATCAAATGTAATAAGGTGACATGTTTGACAGCAGGTTAGTCCAACATTTCCTAGGAAACAGATTGTTTTACTCTCAAAATCATCCCGTGTTTGCTAGTTCAAGGTTAGTTCGAACACCAAATTCATATGATTCATATTATTAAACTCCATTGTTTTCTTTTCTCCAAAGCTAACCAACTCAGCAAAGCAGCAATTCAAGTTCACAGTATCAAATCATAACCTGAAGCAATTTTAAATTGAAAAGCCATTTTGTGGTTAATAAAAACCTACATACACCTGTTGCTCCTAACAACAGCCTAAATTCAAATTTTAAATTCTCATCTCCCCCTGGGTTCATCTCCATCATTGCAAGCTCATCAGACGAGCCCCTTGCAAGCCGGGGTGGGAGGGGGAATGATAAAGATCGAACTTGCCCTGCTGTGTGGACTTGCCATTGCCAGCATTGGTGCACAAGAAGGGACAGTTTACCTGTGCGATCCTGAGCAACCAGAGACTGTGCACCAACTATGCCAGGAACATGTCCTCGTCTGCTGAGGGACTGAACATTACCAAGAATGACTATTGCAGTGGTCAGAGATTGAACAGTTCATTTACAGAACAAGTCTAAATGGTCTTTACCCTGGAAAGGTGTTGTGTGCCAGTTTGATACCAGTTGTGCTATGAGCTACCCTGGTAAGCCTTGCCCCATCCAAATAGGTCACACCACAAAAGAGAAGATAGGGAAATGTTATCTTTCAGTCACAATTTGTTTCTTCAAAGTCACAATAGAATATTTGGCAGAGATGAAGTGGTCTGTTATGTGCTGACTTCAGCAAAAGACTCTTTGACCCCTACTGGCACCAATGCCTTCCCAATTATGGGATGGGTGGAACTGTTCTGAGACAATAACCGCATCTCTTACCAAAAGACCTATCTATTGAACAGCCTCAAGGAAGTCACAAAGGCAGGCATGCCTCTTACTGGCAAGGTCCCTCCCTTACCTACACTAAACCTGGTTATTATTTTGAATAAAGTAAGTACTCCTCATGCTGTAACTGTAGGAATATAGTCTCCCCTGAGTTTTGCATAGAATGGAAGAATCCAAAAGCTCTACAAAACAGTAATATCACTCTTTGGGATATGCAGCACTCAGTGACTTTTTTGTGTAGGAGGATTTTCAGGAGTTACTAGCCATCAAAACCGTACTTATATCGTTTGTGGTCTCGCCATTTTGGGTAATGAGACAACTGCTGCTTTATTGAGACCAGGATTTAAAATTTGAATTTAGGTTGTTGTGAGGAGCAACAGGTGTATGTAGGTTTTTATTAACCACAAAATGGCATTTCAATTTTAAATAATATTTTAAAATAAATATAACAAAATGGCTTCAGGTTATGATTCGACATTGAACTTGAATTGCTGCTTTGCTGAGTTGGTTGGATTTAGAAATAAAAGAGAACAATGGAGTTTGCATAATATGAATCATAAGTAATTTGGTATTCGAACTAATCTTGAACTAACAAGCACGGGACGATTTTGCGTGTAAAACAATGTTTCCCAGGAAATATCATAGGACTAACCTGCTGTCAATCATGTCACCTTATTACATTTTATTGGTTTTTTCTTGTAATTCAGGCTGTGCTGTCATAAAAATAAATAATGCGCAATTTTAAAATGTAATTGTGTAATTTTGCCACGGAACACAGAAGCTTTTAACCTGTGTTGCTGGACAAATCTGTGCTAGGCTGCCTTATGTCATTAAGCTGATAACCTTGCTTTAAATAGACCGTACTCCTAGTGATTCTTCTGACAGATCTCGGATCGAGAGAGCCGATTGAGGGGGTCCAGACCTTAACCCTAACCTGCAGAACCCCGAACACTATGGATAAACTTACCTCGGCCAATCCACTCTAACCTGCACATCTCTGGACACTGGGGGTAAATTAGCATGGTCAACATACACTAACAAGAACATCCTTGGGCATTATCAGTAATTTAGCATGGCTGAACCCCCCCTAACCTGCACATCGCTGGACAGTCTGGGGAATTAAACTCGGCAAAGGCCGAGGTTACCACGAGGTTGGAATTCTCTCCCAGAAATGACAGTTGATGGTGCCCTCACCAAGATGGCCGCCCGCGCTCCCCGCCCCAAGACAACATGCGCCTGACCCTCACAAAGATGGCGGCCGGTTGCCCGGGCAACCCGAGAGCTCCTTCGCCGGTGAAGTAAACACTGGGGCCTGTGGGGCTTCTATTGGAGGCCTCAGTCCTCCCCCTAGGAGTTTATAAACTCCCCAGTCTCCCTCCTCCCGCGGTTCCCAATCCTACCCTGTCTCACTGTCTCCTCTCCCCGGGGGCAGGAGCCAGGTCTTGGCGCTCGGGCCTGGCCACCTCCCCGGGATGTTTCTGAAACCTGGTCCTGTTCTGAAGGAGGATCACCGGGACCCGAAATGATTTCTCTCGGCACGAGCTGCCGGACCTGCTCAGTTTTTCCAGCGGTTCTTATTACTTCAGCCACCGGCACCATTCTGCTCCCACACTCAGTAACACCGCCTCAGTCCCGCTGCAGGACCTGCACTGCACATGCGCCAGCTCACAAGGGGCGGGGCCCAGGTATGTGACGTCTCCTGGGTTGAGGGGGCGTGGTTGGGGAGGCCACCAAACAATCGGTGACAATGGGGGCGGGGCGATCGTTTTGCCGGCCCCCAGCCTCCAGAAAGGGGCTATTTCAAAAAGTTTCAACGTCGTGTTTTTTTTAACTTTTCAGCCTGTTGTGAAATGTTATTCTGGACCTCTGGATGGGTCAAACATTAGGAAAGTTTCAAACAGAAACAAAGGGATATTAAAAATTATAAATAAAAATAGGTAAGTTAACTTACAAAAGAGACCTCGCACTAAATATCAAAAAGGACAGCAAAAGCTTCTGTTAGTATGCTCATGGGAACAGAGTCGCTGAGCTAAGTGTGGTACCTTGGAAGATGAAAACTGTGAGTTCATGGGGGAACACTGAAGTGGCAGAGATTATCTCAGTTTTTATGTGGGCAGACAACAGAACTATTCCTATTAGAATTGGCAAGTCAGAGCCTATAGAAAGTGTAGAACTTAAACAATCAACGTTGAGAGGGTAAAGGTACACAGCAAGCTATTTGGATTGAGGACAGACAAGTCCACTGATGCTGATGGCCTACATCCTGGGTCCTGAAGCAAGTGGCAGCGTAGATAGTGAATTCATTAGTTACAATATTCCAAAAATCTGTGAACATGGGAAAGATTCATTGCGTTTATTTAAGACTGATATATATATGTTCCTGATTGTCAAGGGGATCAAAGGTTATGGGAAGAAAGCTGGAGAATAGAGTTGAGAAACATCTCAGCCATGATTGAATGGTGGAGCAGACTCGATGGACTGAATGGCCTAATATCTGCTCCTGTGTCGTATGATCTTATGGTTCCATTGGATTGGAAAAATGCGAATGTAACGTCTGTATTCAGAATGGGAGGGAGGCCATATGTGGGAAATTGCAGACCAGTTCGTTGAACATTTGTTATAGAGTCATAGAGATGTGCAGCACAGAAATAGACCCTTCAGTCCAACTTGACCATGTCAAAAGATATCTTAACCTAATCTAGTTCCATTTGCCAGCACTTGACTCATATCCATCTAAACCCTTCCTATTCATCTACCCATCCAGATGCCTGTTAAATGTTGTAATTGTACCAGCCTCCACCACTTCCTCTGGCAGCTCATTCCATACAAGCACACCCTCTAAATGAAAAAGTTGCCCCTTAGGTCCCTTTTACGTCTTTCCCCTCTCACCCTAAATCTATGCCGACTAGTTCTGGACTCCCCCACCCCATCGAAAAGACCTTGTCTGTTTATCCTATCCATGCCTCTCATTGCTTTATAAACCTCCATAAGGTCACCCCTCACCCTCCGAACCTCCAGGGAAAACAGCCCCTGCCTATTAAGCCTCTCCCAAATACTCCAACTCTGGAAACATCAGTGTAAATCTTTTCTGAACCTTTTCAAGGGATCAGGCAGGAAAATGGGGGTGATGAGCAGTCTTGATCGAACGGCACAGCAGTCTTGATGGGCTGAATGGCCTAATTCTGCTCCTATATTTGTGAACTTTTGAACTCTGGAGCAGGCAGGACTTCAACACGATCCAGGGTTAGGGTCGCTACCTCTGTGCGACAAGACATCCAGAAAAATATCAAATCCTCCCCATCGGGGAATTGCACCCCCAGTGTCCTGAGTCACAGATGGGGATACTAACCACTACACTCCCGAGAATGCTGGACAGTTGCAAGATGATGGAGATAGGGTTGGAGAATAGGTGGAAGTTTCAGGAACTATTATAGACATGAAAGTGTGAATGGCATCTTTATGTACTGTGTAAAAACAAGGAGTGCAGATGCTGGAAACCAGAATCTAGATTAGAGTGGTGTTGGAAAAGCACAGCAGGCCAGCAGCATCCGAGGAGCACGACTAAGCCAGCCACTGGCCTGACCTCTGCCACACAATCACAGTCCCCCTGGAGTGTTACCAGAGGTATGTTCAGGCTGTAGGAAGAGATCCAATTCCCGGTTTGACCTGGAATGTATTCCCCACAGGCACACAGGGAGTGGTGATCCACTTGCTCCACATGCGGGAAGGGAATCACTGAGTCATTCAAACTCAAACACATCATTGACTTCCTACTGGACAGAAAGGATTAAACTTCTCAGCAACAACCACTTTTAAAAAAAATCCATTTTTATAGTCGTAGTGAGAATCACAGTTTTCCAAACTGTGGGCCAATACTAGTGATGTTGAGAGACCAGGTTTGGAATGCATGGCTGCCCAGGTAACAATGGTTGCTATGGGGCTCACAGTGATGACTGAGGGGCCGTCCCTTTAGATGCTCAGTTGTTTCTGTGTTGTTGATGAGGCTTGGCCTCATGGACTGCTCTCTGAAGTCAGATTCAAAAGAAGGTTTGAAAATTATGAGAAAAATCATACCCAGAAAAGACATTGAAAAACTGTTCACCATGGTAAAAGCATTGAGAATAAGAATGCAGATTTCAAATCCATTACAAGGAAGAAAATGTGATGTGAGAAAGAAATTTCACACAGTGAGTAAATAGATCTGGAAGACATCGCATGGAGCAGTGGTTGAAGCAGATTCAGTTCAGAGCATTGGAAAATTATTTGATGACAAGCAATGTACCAGTTTCCAAGGAAACGTCAGGAAAATGGCCCAACATCAGAAAGCTCATTTCGAGAGCTGCATGGACATGATGGGCTGAATGGCCTGCTTCTGTGATTTAGTAATTCAGTGGTTCATAATTGGTTATCAGGTCTTCGTCAGTTGTGAACGTCAAGCTAACATCTGCTATTTTGTATGGTCAGTCAGATCGATGTTTTATAACTGCAGGGATTGGGACTAGGACCCCAGGTATTCACAGTATGTGTCAATGATTTAGATGAGGGAACTAATTGGAATATGTCACAAATTGCAGATGACATGAAGCTGGGTGGAAGGGTGAGCTGTGAGGAGGATACAATGTTATTTGGACAGGCCGAGTGAGTGGGTAAATGTATGTCAGATGCAGTTAGTGTGGATAAACGTGAGGTTATCCACTTTTCTAGCAAACATAGAAAAGCAAATTATTTGAATAACTGTAACCTGGGAGATGGGAAGGTTCACCAAGAACTAATCCAAGATGGAGGACTGGAAAATTTGTGGCTGTAAGAGCTGCTCCTTTTTTGAGGTATTTTCAGTGTTGGAGGCGATTTCCTTGAATTCCAGGAGCAGCAATTAATGTTTTGTATGCTGATGCATTGTCTTGGAACTTTAGAGTAAAAGAATCAAGATAACAGCAATTTCAAAATGGAGAAGACAGCGAAAGGCAGCAAGCACATGGTCTGTAAGGGACAGAGAGAGAGAGAGAAAGAAACATATACTACTAACGGTTACAGCAGTGAATCTGCATAGTTACTGCCTTTGCTGTTTGAAATCATGTATCTCTGGACATCTTGAAAAAATTAACAAACAGCAAAATTCACAGCTGATCTTGGAGGAACATGTGTAGGAGAGCTCACAGCACAGGAACAGAATACTGCATAGTTTTTAATGTGTAACCTTGCCGTAAGTCTACAGTAGTAAATAGAGTGGGGTTTTTCTTGATGATATGTTTTGAGATTTTAGAGGTTCACCAGCGAGTCCACAACAGGGAATGGCTAATCACCTGCTCCAAGCACAGGAAGGGATCCATCAATTCTTCCAGCCTGCAGACGCATTAGCGGGTCCACACCAGGCACAGCATGCTCACCTGCTCTCAGTGCGGGAACGGCATCACCCCCCTCCTCCCACTTGCGGAGGCACCAGTGAGTTCATGTGCCATCACAGGGTGATTGAAGGAACAAGGGCTGAGTGCCATTATCGACTGGACTATCAACCCAGTTCTGGGGACCCCTGGGTTTGAATCCCGCCACAGCAGATGGCGGAATTGGAATTCAGTCAGAAATCTGGAGTTCAGAATCTAATGATGAAATCACTTTCTGGGGAAAGAAAGCCCTGTGATTCACTCATGTTAGAGTCTGTCTGCAACCCAATCTTGAGTCAGATTGGTTCTGTTTCCAAAGTAGGGATTTATAACATGACACATGGATTGACTGCCTGAAGATTGTGTGCTTTTTGAGCAAAATATAATATATCTGCAAATAAAATTCTTGCAATTGCAATTTCACCCCATAAACTGATGTGTGTACATGCATGAGAGCGTGTGTGTTTGTGCATAAGAGCATGTGTTTACATTCGACCATGCTTGGTAACGTGTGTGAGTAATGGGGTACAAGCCTGTGCGAGTGGGGTCACTTGTAGTGTGACATGAAACCAAGGTCCCTGTTGAGGCCATCCTCATGGGTTCCATACTTGGCTATCAGTTATACAACACACATTGGAGAGGGCAGGGTGGGGCTTGTCTTTCAATTTGCAGTAGGTGGGAGGCTCTGGATGCTGTGATCCAGGGCAAATGCATCCTGGAGGACATTCGTTCAGAGAGATGGAGCTGGAAGCCAGGCTGCAGACATGTTGAGGGTAAAGTGAGAAAGTTAACCAAGCACTTTATTCTGGGAGACAGTGATTCCCTTCTGGAGAGAGCCTTTTGTTTGCATCAGTGGACAGGGTGAGGAGGGTGTAAGTGCAGGTCTGGCAGGTAAAGGGGAACTGAGCGAGGGCTGCAGGTGGTAGGAGCTAACTAGTTGGGCAGTGGGAGTAAAAACAACATTGGGGAGGGGGAGTTGGTGGTAAGGCACAGAACAGTGACAGGGATGGTCTCCATTCTCTGCAGTTGTCAGCAGGAGCACAGATGGCATTGGTGTCTGTTTTTTTGCCAGGATTCAGGAACCGATGTGTTCAGAGCTGGAGAAGTGGGAAAGGGAGGTTGCAGTGGGTGTGGTCCAACAATGTCAGGAGGAGAGAGCCTCTGCTGAGGGCACATGAGAAGTTAGAAACTACTGGGACAAAGCAGAACATCAAAGCTCTGAGTTGCACGGTGGCTCAGTGGTTCAGACCAATCACTCACAATGTCAGGGACCTGGGTTTGGTCCCACTCTTGAGCAGCTGTCTGTGTGGTCTTTAACACGTTCTCACCCTTCTGTCTGCGTGAGTTAACTCTTGGTGCAGTTCAGAGTGGATCAGCCGTGCTAAAGTGTCCACATATGTGCAACTGAGGGTCGGTTAACCATGGGGAACTGCAGGAAAAACGGGTGGGTCTGGATGGGATACTGTTTGGAAGGTCAGTCTGAATTTTATGGGCCAAATGGCCTGTCAGGATTATATGATTCTACTGCATTAGCCAAGCATCTATTGAGAAACAATTGCCTCAGGTCTGCTGTGGGTGGAGTGGGTTCCAATCCATGAGACACTGACACCAGTCCTGAGGAAGGTGAGATTTGTGCTGTCAGTCCCCCAAACATTTGGTCCTCATCCACTCTCTCTCCTCACACTCTGCACCTACCAATTCTCTGTGCTCAGCCGCCTTCTCTTTCTTCCCCTCATTTTCTGCACCCCACCCTCTGTCCCCTGTCATTTTCTCTCTCTCTACCCCCACTCCCCTGTCCATTCTCCCTCCCTTCTACCATTCCATACTTTCTCGTGCCCTCTTTGATTGATGTATCTCTTTCTCAGGAAAGAGAGAGAATCGATAGTGATGACTCTACCTGGAAGACAGGGGTGCGCAAGAAATGGCTGATCTTTAAAATTAAGAACAGCTAAAATGATAGATTCAGAAACATTGTTAACATCTAAAAGCATATTAATTTATTTTTTAAAAAGCTGCAGTCATGTTTCTGAAAATTGCATTGAAATAGACGCATAGAGTCATACAGCACAGAAACAGATCCTTCAGTCCAACTCGCCTATGCCCTCCAGATATCCTAAATTGATCTAGTGACCCATTTGACAGCATTTCGCATTTCACACCTTCCTATTCAGATACCCATCCTGACCTTGATGCCTTTCAAATGTTGTAATTGTACCAGCCTCCACCACTTCCTCTGGGCAGCTCATTCCATACACACACCACACTCTACATGAAAGTTACCCCTTCGGACCGTTTTAAATCTTTCCCCACTCACCCTTAACCTATGTCGTCTAGTTTTGGACTTCCTCTACCCTGGGGAAAAGACATACAAAGCCAGACGAAATTCAAAAGGAAAAAAATGTCAAGCCACAGGAAAAAATAAAATTGTGGCTGCAGCTTTTTTTCTCCTATTGACATTTGGACGCTTAAAATCTGTGTCACACCAGCACCTCCACAGAGCATACTGCGCATGCTTCTCGGTGTCAGCGACATCTGCGCATGTGCAGCGGTGTCAGCAACAACTGCGCATGTACTGCGGTGTCAGCAAAAATACTGAGCATGCTCTTTGCTGTCCGCGGAAACGGTGCTTGACTTCCTTCTGAAGGACCAATGGTGAGACCCGGAGGACCAGAAGGAGCCTGGTCCTCCGGCCATTCAGAACAGCCTTTTTGTCTGAACGCGGAAGTTGTTCAGAGTTTCTCAAGATGCGGTTGTTTCTCTCTCTCTTTGAATGAAGATTGAGCTTCACCCCCAGACTGCAACTTTGTCCAACATCTGTGGGTACGGTACTCTCTTTTCTCACCCACTTTTTCATTCTGGGATTCAGTTACTGACTTGCACGAACTGAAGGGAAAGGGAGTGAATCCAGGGAGGGGACAGACCTTGGAAAAGTTGGTCCACGTCTGTGTCTCAATTGGCAAACGCACAGCAAATGCAGTACCACAATGTAAAGTTAAAGCCTATTTTAAAAAAGGCAGAAAGTAGGTGCATGGTTTAAATGAATAATATATTGGTATGTGGAGAAAGTGAGGACTGCAGATGCTGGAGATCAGAGTCAAGTGTGGTGCTTGAAAAACACAGCAGATCAGGCAGCATCCGAGGAGCAGGAGAGTCGATGTTTTGGGCACGAGCCCTTCATCAGGAATGATGTGTGGATGAACAAAGGGACCTCAGCGTCCTTCTACACCAGTTGTCAGGTGCAGCAAGCAGTCAGCAAGGCAATAGGAATTGAGTTGAAAATGGGGATGACTTCCTGTAATTAGGGTGGTCATTGAATATATTCAAGGCTGAGGTCATCTGACTTTTGAACAACAAAGAAGTGGATGGTTATAGGGGAAGGCAAGAAAATGGTTTTGAGACCATTACAGAATCATACAGCACAGAAATAGACACTTCAGTTCAACTAGTCCATGCTATGTTCGCATGCTAAACTAATCCCATCTGGCAGTGTTTGGCCCATATCCCCCTGTCACAAAGCTGGTCCTTCTTCTCAAGGATACTGTGTCCTTGGTTTTTTTCAGAGTGGTGGTAAAATGGCCCTGGGCTCCAAAATGGATGGTTTAGTACAGAAATGAAAAGGGTATTGGTCGGCTTTTTTGTTTACACGTCAACAGTTGAGACTTTAGGCCCAAGCTTTTATGTTTTCGAAGTGACCTGCATAATGAAAGACAAGTGATCTGTTGTGAAAGCTGAGGCCTTGTTTCAGTGAGTTCAGCAGTGGACTGTGTGGAGAAAGGTTGTTAAACTCTCTCTCCTTCTGCCCTTCTAACTTTGACCTGTCAGCCTCTGTTTCAGTTTTACTGTATGTTTAAGGGGTTTGTTTATTGGGACAGTTGTGTACATTTGGAACAGCATAATTAAGTCTAGTTTAGACAGACTGAGTTCTGTGGGTATTCTATATTCTGTTCTTTGTGTTTCATTCTGTATTCTTGTGAATACATTTATCTGTTTTAAATCCTGGTAGTCAACCTAGCTAACCTTGGGTAATTTTCACTGTGCACTTACTGAAATAAACAGCAAAGTTACGGTCTGTGCTGCCTGCTTCAGAATGTTTTGAGTGGTCTGGCCTAGTCCATAACACGTCCAAACCTTTCCCATTCATGTCCTTATCCAAATGTCTTTTAAACATTGTAACTGTACCTGCATCCCCGCTTCCTCTGGACATTCATTCCACATACGAACCATTTTCTATGGGAAAACAAAGGTGTCCCTCCTGTCTTTTTTAAACCTTTCTCCACTCACCTTCAAAATTTGCTCCCTAACCTTGAAACCCCCACTCGAAGGAAAGGAGACCCATCATTCACCTCATCTATACCCCTCATGACTTTATAAAGCTTGATAAGATCACCTCTCAACCTCCTATGCTCCAGTGAAAAAGGTCCCAGCCTATCCACCAAGATGTAGGTATATTCATATCCAGTTCAATGTTGGTGCAGGCTTGAAAGACCAAATGGCCTATTCCTGCTCCCAGTTCTCTCTCACTATGTCCAGGACAACAAGAGACCATAAGACCAAGGAGCAGAAATTAGGCCATTCAGCCAATCAGGTCTGCTCCACCATTCAATCATGGCTGACAAGTTTCTCAACCCCATTCTCTTGCTTTCTCCCCGCAACCCTCAATATCCTTGATACACAAGAACCTATTTATCTCTGTCTTGAATATACTCAGTGACTTGTCCAACACAGTCTCTGTGGCAATGAATTCCATCGGTTTCACACTCTCTGGCTACAAAGGTTTCCCCTTTATCTGCGTTCTAAAAGGTCTTCCCTTTACTCTAAGGCTGTGCCCTTGGGACCTAGTCTCTCCTACCAATGGAAACATCTCCCCAACATCCACCCTGTCCAGGCCAATCAGTATTCTGTATGTTTCAATTAGATCCCCCAAGCGTGGGCTGTAAATCAGTGTAAACCAGACCCTTCAGGATGATGTACAGCATGGATTAGATTCAGCAAAGTGAGAATGGAGGGAGAATGTGGGGATGGAGATGTTCAGCATTTAGGAAATAAGAGAGGAAAGAAAGTTCAATCTAAATTAGAATTGAATGGATGGGCTGATGGGCCGAGGAGTGGCAGATAAAGTTTCATTTAGATAAATGTGAGGTGTTGCATTTTGGGAAGGCACATCAAGGCAGGATTTACACACTTAATGGTAAGGCTGTGGAGAGTGTTCCTGCATCAAGAGACCATGGAGTACAGATTTGTAGTTCTGTGAAAGTGGAGTCACAGGTAGACACGGTAGTGAAGAAAGCATTTGGTGGCGCTTGCCTTTATTGAGCAGAGCATTGAGTACGGGAGTTGGGAGTCATGTTATGGCTGTACATGACATTAGTTAGGGCACTTTTGGAATACTGCATTCAGTTCTGGCCTCCTATGTTAGAAAGATGTTGTGAAACTTTAAAAGAGTTTGGAAATGATTTACAAGGCTGTTGCCAGAGTTGGAGGGTTTGAATTATAGGGAGAGGCTGAAAAGACTGCGGCTGTTTTCCCTGGAGCGTAGGAGGCTGAGAGATTACCTTTATAGAGGTTTATAAGGGGCATGGATAGAAGTCTGAAGTGAGGGAGAGAGAAAAAGAAATTTACATTGCAGTGAATCTGCACAGTCACTGAACATTGCAGTGCATCTGGGAAAGGTTAATGAACAGCAAACTTCACAGCTGACCATGGAGGAACCTGTGTGGGGGAACTCACAGAACAGGAACAGAGAAGTGTATAGTCTTTAACGCGTAACTTAGCTGTAAGTCTGCAGTTGTGAATGGAGTGGATTCTTGCTTGATTATATGTTTTACTGACATTTGTCTCTTGATTAAATTTTAAAAATATAAACCACAAGTACTGTGTTAGCCCGGAGCACTTTTTTAGAGCAAAAAGATGGTGCTATTTTCTGGGTCTGTAGATTGTGAAGGCCTTTATGAGAGTGATATGCTCTTCCTGTCAGATGTGGGAGATTAGGGAGAGTATCATGTTACTGATGATTATGTCTGCAGTAAGTGTGTTTGCTTACAAATCCTATTGGATTGCGTGGATAAGTACCTCGAACTGTCGCTGCAAATGAGGAATTTACAAGACCTGGGGGTATGATGGTTTGGCAATGATAGGAAGGGAAAAAAGCCGCAGCTACATTCAGGGAGATGGGTTAACTCCAGGAAAGGTAGGAGGGGTAGGCAGGTAGTGCAGGAGTCTTCTGTGGCTGTCCCCATTTCAAACAAGTCTGCTGTTTTGGAAAATGTAGGGGGTGACGGTCTCTCAGGGAATGTAGCACAAACAGCCAAGTTTCCGGTCTCGAGACATGCTCTCATGCAATGAGGGGTACGTTGGGTTCCAAGTAATCAATTGTGATAAGGGGCTCTCTAGTCAGAGGTACAAACTGACGCTTCTGTGGTTAGCAGCGAATAATCAGAATGGTGTGTCGCCTCCCTGGTGCCAGGATCAAGGATGTCTCCGAGAGGGTGCAGAATGTTCTCAAAAGGGAGAGGGACCAGTTGGAGATCATTGTACACATTGGAACCAATGACATAGGAAGGGAAAAGGATGCGATTCTGAAGGGAAAGTGTAGAAAGTCAGGCACAAATTTAAAAAAAAAGAGGTCCTAGAGTCAAGAAAAATCTGGATTACTGCCAGTGCTATGAGCTAGTGAGGGTTGGAATAGAGAGGATAGAGCAGATGAATGCATGGCTGAGGAGCTGGTGCATGGGAGTAGGGTTCACATTTTTGGATCATTGGAATCTCTTCTGGAGTAGATGTGACCTGTACAAGAAGGATAGATTGCACCTGAATATTGGAAGAGAGCTAATATACTGGCAGGGAAATTTGCAAGAGCTGCTCGGGAGGAATTAAACTAGCAAGGTGAGTGCGTGGGGAGGTACCCAGGGAAATAGTGAGGAAAGAGATCAATCTGAGACTGGTACAGTTGGGAAAGGGAGTGAGTCAAACAGTCAGGTCAGGAAGGGACAAAGCAGAGAGCAAGGTAGGACTAACAAATTAAACTGCATTTACTTCATTGCAAGAGGCCTAACAGGGAAGGCAGTTGAACTCAGGGCATGATTAGGAAGATGGGATATGATATCATAGCAATTACAGAAACGTGGCTCAGGGATGGGCAGGATGGCAGCTTAATGTTCCAGGATACAAATGGTACAGGAAGGATAGAAAGGGAGGCAAGAGATGAGAGGGAGTGGTGTTTTTGATAAGGGATAGTATTCCTGTTGGACTTAAGGAGGATATTCCTAGGAATACATCCAGGAAGGTTATTTGGTTGGAACTGAGAAATAAGGAAGGGATGATCACCTTATTGGGATTATGTTGTAGACACCCTCATGGTCAGTGGGAAATTGAGAAACAAATTTGTATGGAGATTTGAGTTACCTGTAAGAGTAATAGGATGGTTATTGTTAGGGATTTTAACTTTTCAAACAGAGACTGGGATTGCCATAGTGCTACGGGTTTAGATGGAGAGCACTTTGTTAGAAACGGACCTAAGGGGCAAGTTTTCATGCAGAAGGTGGTGTGTGTACAAAGCTGCTAGAGGAAGTGGTGGGTGCTGGTACAATTATGACATTAAAAGGCATCTGGATAGGTATATGAATAGGAGGGGTTTAGAGGGTTATTGGCCAAATGCTGCCAAATGGAACTAGTTTAATTTTGTATATCTGGTCGACATGGATGAGTTGGACCAAAGGGTATGTTTCTGTGCTGTGTCTCTCTCTGACTCTGGCTTGCCACTAACATTTGCCATGTCTCTATGTTCAGTTTCTTTCTGGTGTCGGTGTCAATACCTTGTTGTCTCATTCCGACCCCACCTCCCACCGGATTGACAATGATGACTTTTGTAATCTCTTTTTCAGACTCTCTGAAGACGGAAGTTTCAAAATCAACAGCTTATGCTTGACTCTCCTGCTCCTCGGATGCTGCCTGACCTGCTGTGTTTTTCCCACACTACACTTTTCGACTCTGATCTCCAGCATCTACAGTCATCATTTTCACTTCGATGTCTGACAGTCACTCAATCAATCGGGACAGCAAAGATTTTCAACTATGATTCTGTGAGATGGAGCGATGCTTTTTGGTTTCTGTTTCATAACTTTTTCAGCATCAGTGGGACTGGAGGAGAGACCCTACTGTTGCAGTGCACTGAGTGTGGAGCCAGAAACAGTTTTCCGGCCTGGAAAGAGGAATTCACACCGGGGAGGGGCTGTACACGTGTTGTGTGTGGCTGAAGCTTCAGCCATGGAGAAACCCAAGGAATGCTGCCCCATGGAGAAACCGTGGAAGTGTGGCGACTGTGGGAAATGCTTCAGTTTCCCGTCTGCCCTGGAGACTCATCGGCGCAGTCACACCGGGGAGAGGCCATTCCCCTGCCCTGAGTGCGGGAAGGGTTTTACCCGCTCCTCCAACCTGCTGGCCCACTTGCGGGTCCACACAGTGGAGAGACCAGTCTCCTGCCCCGAGTGTGAGAACAGCTTTGCCCAGGCCTCTACCCTCGTGGCCCACCAGCAGGTCCACACTGGGGTGAGATCCTTCCCCTGCCCTGAGTGCGGGAAGGTCTTCAGCAAATCCTCCAACCTGCTGACCCACTGGTGGGTCCACACTGGGGAGAGGCCCTTCAGCTATTCTGAGTGTGGGAAGGCCTTCGGTAATTCCTCTGCCCTGCTGAGGCACCAGCGGGTCCACACGGGGGAGAGGCCGTTCCCCTGCCCTGAGTGTGGGAAGGGCTTTAAACGCTCCTCTGACCTGGTGGACCACTAGCGGGTCCACACGGGGGAGAGGCCGTTCAGCTGTCCTGAGTGCGGGAAGGGCTTTACCCAGGCCTCCAACCTGCTGAGGCACCATCGGGTCCACACTGGGGAGAGGCCGTTTGCCTGCCCCAAGTGCAGGCGGAGGTTCACGTCGTCCAGTAACTTGCAGAGACACCAGAGGGGGCACCAGCAGATTCCACCGGTGACGCTGATGTGGGTCACCCCCAGGACTGAACCTTCTGCCTGTTCTGACAGTGGGTGCAGTGGGAGCGTCAGTCTTTGTTTTCTGCTATACAGCACCCCTACACCCCTCCCATTTTCCCCCAACCCCAGGTTAGCTCACGGGCGGCACAGTAGCTCAGTGATTAGTGCCACTGTGTCACATCGCCAGGGACCAGGGTTCGATTCCACCCTCAGAATGACTGTCTTTGTGGAGTTTGCACATTCTCCCCCCATGTTTGCAAGGGTTTCCTCTGGGTGCTCCCACAGTCCAAACATGAGCAAGTGAATTAGCCAAGCTAAATTGTCCCAGCGTGTTCAGGGATGTGTAGGTGCAGTGTATTGTTTAGGGGGTAATGTAGACTAATGGGGTAGGGGAATAGGTCTGGGTGGGTTACTCTTCAGAGGGTCGGTGTGGAATTGTTGGGTTGAAGGGCCTGTTTCCCTGTAGGGATTCTGTGAGCTTTGCTTGCAGTGGTGCTCACTGAGCCCTGGACTGCACGTTCCCACTGAAGTGATCCGCACAAACCTCAGATCGCATCCAAACCAATGTACCAAACTAAAGGGGTAGCCATGGGCACCCGCCTGGGACCCAGCTATGCCTGCCTCTTTGTTGGGTACGTGGAACATTCCATTTTCCTCAGCTACACCTGTTCCTCCAGTACATCGATGACCATATTGGTGCAACTTCATGCTCTCACAGGAGTTTGAACAGTTCGTCATCTTTATCAACACCTTTCATCCCGACCTCAAATTCACCTGGACCATCTCCCTTTCCAGGACCTCTCCATCTCTGGGTACCGACTAACCGTGGACATCTACTGCGAGCCCACCGACTCCCACAGCTACCTAGATTCCGCCTCCTCCCACCCCACCTCCTGTAAAAAGGCAATCCCTTATTCCCAATTCCTCCACCGCATCTGTTCCCAGGATGACCAATTCCACCGTAGAAAATCCCAGAGGGCCTCCTCCTTCCAAGTTCGCAATTTCTCTTCCCACGTGGTCAACAATGCCCTCCAGCACATCTCCTCCACATCCTGCAACACTGCCCTTGAACCCCACCCCTCCCAACGGAACAAGGACAGAACTCACCCCTAACCGTCCTCACCTTCCACCCCACCAACTTCCGGATACATCACATCAGCCTCTGCTCCCTACAAACGGACCCCACCACCAGGTATATTTTTCTCTCCCCACCCCTACCAGCATTCTAGAGAGGCCATTTCCTCTGCGACTCCCTCGTCAGGTCCATGCGCCCACACCCTACTCCCGGCCCCTTCCCCGCCACCACAGGAAGTGTAAAACCTGTGTCCATACCACTCCTCTCACCTCCATCCAAGGCCCCAAAGGATCCTTCCACATCTGACAGAAATTTACCTCAACCTCCACCAGTGTCATCCACTGTATCCATTGCATCCAATGTGGTCTTCTCTACGTCGGAGAGACAGGACGCCAACTTGTGGATTGTTTCAGAGAACCACTCTGGGACACCCACAAACCCCACCGCCCTGTGGCTGAACACTTCAACTCCCCCTCCCATTCCATCAAGATCATTGAGGTTCTGGGCTGACTCCATCGCCAAACCCTTACCACCTGACGCCTGGAGGAAGAACACCTCTTATTCCACCTTGGGACCCTGCAACCACATGGGATCAATGTGGAATTCAAAAGTTTCCTCATGTATCCTCCTCCTACCCCTCCTCTTCCCCCCCCACCCCCCCTTATCACAGCCCCAAGCCTTCACTCGCCCTCCTGACCTGTCCATCACCTTTCCCATCTATCCGCCCCACCCTCCTTTCCAACCAATCATCTTCATCTGCTTATCACATTCTCAGCAACCTTCTCCCCAACACCACCCCCCTTCCATTTATCTCTCAGCCCTCCCGGACCACAAGCCTCATTGCTGATGAAGGGTTTATGCCCTAAACGTCAATTCTCCTGCTCCTTGGATGCTGCCTGACATGCTGTGCTTTTCCAGCACCACAGTCTCGACTCTGTCCACCTATGTTGTCAGAGATGTAGGACCTGCTCCAAACTGATCCACAGTCCAGTTGATGGGACAGGAAACCGCTTCCTTTCTCGAGACAAGTCTCCCGGAGAGAACATGCTGGCTAACTGATGTACTGAACTTCACAGTGCCCCACTGCTCTCAGTTATCTGGAAGGGGTCCACACGTGTGCCTAAGGTGGTGCTCGAGACCTTTAATATCTCTTTGGGATTGATCCCCATTCATTTGAGGCTGTGTAGTCATACAGCCTGGAAACAGACCGTTCAGTACATGATCCCCAACTAAACTCGTCCCACCTGTCTGCTCCTAGCCCTTATTCGATAGTCATAGTCATAGAGACGCACAGGATGGAAACAAACCATTTAATCCAACTCATCCATGCTGACCAGATATCCTCATATAATCCTACCGAAGGATGCAGGATTAAGAGTTCTCTTTGGCAAGAGACCTTAACAAGCTGTAGTAATGGACTCAAAGTATGCAATCATATTTCATCTCCATATTTTAGAGACATGGTAACTAGATTTAGCCTGTCTACAGTAATATATATAAAGAGGGGGGAATCATAACACAGGTAATGGAAAAATAAATCAGGAATGGAAGGGGTGGGGTGGGAATGGTAGCTAAAATACAGTGAAATGGGGGGATTTCATTCCAACCTAATTTCGAGGTATGTATGAAAGTATAGAGACTGCAGTACTGAACATGACAGGAAAATGTCCCTTTGAGAAAGTAGCATGTGCAAGAAATCAGACTGAGATCATAAAATAGACCATCCCACCCAGGATCATCCCGTTCTCCTGCATTTAGTATGACTAAGCCACATAACCTACACATCACAGAGCAATTTTGCATGGTCAATCCACCCAACCTGCACATCTTTGGACTGTGGAAGGAAACCCATGCAGACAGGGAGAACATGCAAGCTCCACACAGACACTCACCTGGAGGCTGGAATTGAACCTGGGTCCCTAGTGCTGTGAGGTAGCAATGCCAAGCACTGTGCCACCTCAATATGATATGAAATTTAAACAAATGCTCTAAGCTGCAAATTTGTCCATGTGAAGAATTTACTGCAAATAATTTGAAGGACGATCCATATGAATTGTGTTTTGGGAGAGATCCAGAACATATTTCATTAATGATTGAAAATCTTCGACCTTTGGAATGGTCTGCGAGAGAGAGTGTTGGAGTCAGATTCAATTATGGCATTCAAAAGATAGTTGGATCATTAAACTGAAAAGGAAAGTAATCCATGTTCGGTGAAGAGTAGCACTGGATACTGTGGTGATTATAATGAGGTCAGGCAGGTGAGTTCCCTTATTGGGGGTGTTCACCTGCTCGTCTTAACATTTCACTTCAATAACCTTTAGATTCCCAATATCTGTCGGGTGCTTTCTCTGTTCAAGTGTCTACCCGAGTGACTCAGTGTCAAATTTTGTTTATGAATTGTTCCTCTGATATCTCATGAGAGGGGCTATGATATTAACAGTGGGATCGAAATAGTTGTGGGTCACAATGTGCTCAAGTGAGAAAGAATAAACTGACCATTCTTAAATATTCATTTTTAAACCATGGAAATAAAATTAATGTTTGGAAAATTTTCAACTTGTCATGTATGAAGAAGATCAGAAATAGGAATGGGAATAGGTAATTGACTGTTGAGATGCTCTGTCTTTCATCACCATCCATGGCTGATCGTTTATCTGAATTCTCTTTCCTGCACGTTTTGTTTTCCATGTCTTCACCTGATGAAGAGGGTACGCTCCAAGCGCGTGCGATTTCAAATAGACGTGTTGGACTATAGTTGTGTGATTTATGACTGAAAAAAATTGAGTATGTTATTACACACACTGGAGCAGTGGGATTTAAACCTGAGCCTCAGGGCTCTATGGGAGACTACAGCTGCATCACAAAAAAACCTCTGTAGTAAATAGGTCCTCTTCTGTTGAATGAGAGGAAACACCTTCCTCCTCAACATGAGACATGAGCACTGTACCCCCACAGCCCATTACAGTAAATTGAGTCCATCTCCTGTTGAATGAATGAGTGAGAACACCTTCCTCCTGAACCCCTCGAGCCCATTGTAGTAAAGGGGCGGGGACAGTGAAGGGCCTGCGAACCTTTCCACCAATCCCAAAGGCTGCGGTCGGTGCGGACGAATCAGAGAGCGACATTCCGGGTTGTGGCATTCATTTTGACTGCAAAGCCGGCCGCCATTGGTCAGGTGGAGTAAGGTGCGCTCTGATTGGAGGGAGCGCGGATGACGCGCGTCACTGAAGGAGGAGACGGAAAGAAGAAGAAAAACAAAGATGGCGGCGCGAGGCTGCGGTTTTCTCATCGACTCAGCGGGCGGTTTCTGACGGAGGGAGGGGGGCAGACAGGCATCGTTTACCTCAGAAAATACCTTTAAAATACATTTCAAATTAAAGCCGGAACTTTTCAAACAAAAGTTGTGAAGAAAAGGAGACAGTCCCCGGTGGGGTTTATTGTTTATTTTTGTATAATTTCCGGGGCCCGGGAAGGGGGAGGTGACGGTTACCGGGTGAACGAGAAAACAAATTAAAAATGTCGGCGGTGGAGGAGAGAGAGCCGGCGCCCGCGGCTTCTTCGGCGGCGGCCGGAGCCCAGGAGCTCAACAACCCCCCGGAGCTGGAGGAAGGTCCGAGCTCCAAGAAGCGGGGGGTCCGGCTGGAGGCTGGATTTGCTCAAGGCTTGTATCTATTAACTTATTTAAATGGTACCTACTGTATGGGGCTATGGTTTACATTAAAACCGGAGGATCAGGTCAGAGTGTTTGTTTATATTGAGCAGTTGTAGTTGGTAAAATACACTCCCTGGAGGAGCACCTTCTGTGATGCTGCATTTCTTACCTTCTGCCCTTCCCCCATTTATTATCGCACATCTTGATTTTACATTTTATTTGGTCAAATTTAATTTCATATTAATCAGACTTGGTATTCACTGTGTATTATTAATTAATCTGTTGAATTGTTGTAAAACAAAATTAATGGTGTAATTTCATTTGTGATGTCTGAGTTTGACATTGAATGTGCAGGTGTGAATACCAGTAAGTTGTAAAAATAAATCAAGAGCTTGTCCTTTTTTCACAAAAAGAGGAGTTTAATGATATTATTGGCATTGTCTCCTTTGAGCATGATGATTCAAGTCTGACCAACAAACCATTTCATGCAGCCAATTAAAGTCTAATTAAAGTCTAAGAAAATAATTCTGGCAGGTTAAGATTTATACAACCCTAAATACGATTGATTATCTTGTGTATTCTTACCTTTAAGCCATAACAGAAGGCATTGCGTGGCAGTTTGAGACTGAAACATGGCTGGAAAGAATGTAGATTGATGAGGAAAATCAAATGGCAGAGTCTGGGGCCACAATCTCTCAGTCTGGCTTGATTGCATGAGTGGTGGTTCTTCAAAACCACCTTCCAAGTCATGACCTCAACCACCAAGAACAGACAAGTGTGAACACAGGATTCCGACTGCAACATATATATCGCATTGTTTCTTTGTTATTGACCAAAATGGTGGAACTCACTCCTGAACATTGTTGCAATCCACATCATATTTGTGAAGCAATTTAAGAGGCAGCTCAGCACCACCTTTTCAAGGTCAGTTTGGGAAGAGTTGTTGGCACGGTCAATGATATTCACATCTCATGAAATAATCAAAGAGCCCAAGGTGTTGGAGGCTGTATGTTAGCAGGGATAGAGGATTGGCTAACTACCACCGGGGCATGTTCAGGATGGCTACTTGTAACTAGTGGTGTACCACAGGGATCAGCGCTGGGGCCAACGTTATTTACAATATATATATGAATTACTTGGATAAGTAAAGTGAATGTACTATTGCTAAGTTTGCAGAAGAGACAGTTGATGTGAAAGCAGGTGGTGAGGATGACATTAGATATCTGGAGAGGGATATAGACAGGTTAAGCAAATGAGCGAAAGCTTGGCAGATGGGAAAATGAGGTAATGCAGTTTGTCAGGAGGTGAAGAACTGAATATTAAATGGAGAAAAGTTTAGAATAGAGGGATTTGGAATCACGTCCACAAATCTCTTCATCCAATTTCAGTGAGTAATAGGGAGACAAATGGGAGGTTGGCCTTTTCAATAGAGTATAAATGTAGGAAGGTTATAGTGAACCTATGTAAGGCATTAGTCAGGCCACAACTGAATACTGTGAACAGTTTAGGGCCCTTTACCTGAGGAAGGATATATTGGTATTGGAGGCAGTCCAGAGGAAGTTCACCATGATGATACCAGGGATGGAAAGAATGTCTTAAGAGGAGAACTGAATAGGTTGGGCCTGTGCTTATTAGAAGTTCGAAGAATTAGAGGTAACCTTATTGTCACGTACAAGATTCTGAGGAGACTTGACAGGCTAGATGTGGAAAAGTGGGTGAGTTGGGACCAGAGGAAGTAACCTCCAAATAAGAGATTGCATGTTTAGGACAGATAGGAATTTCTCCTGAGGGCAGTAAATCTGTGGAACTTGATACCACAGAGGGCTGTTGAGCCTGGGTTGTTATTTGCATTCAAGGCTGAGATAGTTGGTTTTTTTTAATCAGTAAGTGAATTGAGGATTATGGGACAATGGCAGGAAAGTGGAGTAAATATTTACCAGAAGAATCGTGATCTGAATAAATGGCAGAGTCAACTCAATGGGCTGAATTGAATAGTAATTAGTAATGAGGAAAAGGATACAACTGGCAATTAGAGACCAGTCAGTGTTGGGAAGCCTCGAGATTATAGGGAGTTGGTGGCATTTGGGTATTGTTACTGGATTTAACATCTGGAGTTTCAAATTGATGCTGCTATGGCCCCGATGCAATTTGAAATCAATTTATGTATCTGGAATATAAAGCTTATCGCTGCTTTGGTACTTAAGAAAATTGATAAGATCACCAATCTTGTTCACTAATAACATTTTTTTAAGGAAGGAAATCTTCAGTCCTTTCCCAGTTTGGTGAATGTGTCACTCTTGATCCAAAGTCATGTGGTTGACTCTTAACAGCCCTCTGAATTGGCACTTGGTTTTTTTGGGAGACAAAGTGTCACGTTCCATGAATGAAGAAAGAAAAATATTCAGGACAAGATTGTCACTGTCAGTGAAGGGAAGATTGTGATCTAGTGATACTAGTTAAGTAGCCCAGAGATCTGTCTTCTGAGAACAAAAATTAAAATCCCATCATGGATGCTAGTGGACTTTATTTTCAATGAATAAAAAGATCTGGAAGTGAGAGTTTGTCTCAGTCCTGGCAACTAGGAAACCATTATTGGCTAAGACAATGAATTGCAGATGTTGGAGATCAGCAACAAAAGGCACAATTGCTGGGGAAACACAGCAGGTCTGGCAGCATCTGTGGAAAGAAAACAGTTAATGTTTTGAATCCAGCCTAATTTTGAAGAGCCACCGGACTCAAAACAGTAACACTGTAGTCTCCTCAAAGATGCAGCCATAACTGTTGCTTTTGTCCAGTCATTACTGATTGTCGTCAAAGTGTTCTTTTAGGGAGAGAAATCCACCATTCACAACCCTACACACGTGTGCACACGCTCACATCATGTGACTCCAGACCTACTACAATGTGGTTGACACTCAACTGCCTTCTAGCATGTAGCCAATTGCTCGGTCCAAAGGCCACGAGGGATGGTGAGCAAATGTTGGACGTGCTAGCAACAATCCCATCCCTCAAAATATTTTCATATATATTATAAAGCATAGGTTAATGAAGGACAGCCAAAACAAACTGCTATGGGAAAGTCATGCCCAACTATCTTGATTTGCTTGTAGTTATAAATATTGTTTTAAAATCCTCTTCAGAGAGGACATTGGTTCCATCATTGTTGCAATACTGCATGCAATTCTGTGCTTTCTGCTACAGGAAGGGTGTTGTGAAACTTGAAAGAGTTCAGAAAACATTGACAAGGATGCTGCCAGGGTTGGAGGGTTGAGCTACAGGAAGAGGCTGAATAGACTGGGGCTATTTTTCCTGGAGCTTTGGAGGCTGAGGGGTGACTTTAAAGACATTTATAAAATCATGAGGGGCATGGGTAGGGTAAATAGGCAAGGTCTTTTCCCTTGGGGTGGGGGAGTCCAAAATTAGAGGGCATAGGTTTAAGGTTAATGGCAAATGGAGTTTAATATAGATAAGTGTGAGGTCTTACATTTTGTATAGTCAAATCAAGGTAGGAATTTCATGGTGAATGGCAGGACCTTAAGGAGTGCAGTGGAACAGAGGGATCTTGGAGTACAGGTTCACAGTTCTCTGAAAATGGAGTCACAGGTAGAAATTGTTTGGCACACTGGCCTTCATCAGTCATGGCATTCAGTATAAAATACCAAATGCTTGCTTTCATCAGTCAGAGCACTGAGTACAGGAGTTGGGATGAATTGTTGCAGCTGTCACAGATTCCACACAACAACACAAGATGGGACCCTGCCCTCCCCTGACTGACCGCCCCTTTGCATATCCGGGGGAAGACCCCCTTTAATTGTGATGATCAGGAAACATGCCATATTCAAAAAAAGGGCTGTGTTCACAAATATTTGGACAGAGGAAGGAAGTTGCAGTCTGGGTGAAGATCAATCTTCATCCAGAGAGAGATGAAGAGCAGCAGCAGCTTCAGAAGTTCATGGTCCAACTTCTGAAAAGACCTTGTCTGATTTGCAGTTGTTTCTGGGCTTGTAATATCGTACTGCAGCATATTGTAGATCTTCAGTAAGAGTGTCAATACTGCACTACAGAGGTCCATTTAGCAACTTGAGTCCATATGAACTCTTCGTGGAGGTATGCAGTCTGCCCCATAACCGTGTTGGTTTACAGTTACATATAGATCTACACAAAGATCTTTGGGATTGAGAGGAAAGAATGTTCCACAGTAACTAGAGTTACGTTCAGATTTTCTATCATGGACTGACTGTGATGACCTTTGCAATCACTTCACAGGAATATTACAAGAGAAGAATTTGGCGGCAGAAATCTCAGACCAAGCCTCACATCAAAGTCTGACAGTCACTTGATTCACAAGGACGTGGATATTCATGGCCTTGAAAACAAAGGGGAGAAGGTCTGTCTGCTTTGTTAGGTTTTAAACGTCAGTGTGACAGGAAACTCAGAGTCTCACATACCCATACACCAGAGTAGTGACTGTAACATGCTTTACAGTCTGAATGAGAGTGTTCCAATTATCAGAGGGTTCACCAGTAACACCACACACAGGCTGTGAGCGTGAGCGACTTTTCAACTGATTGTTAAAGTCTGAGACAGATGAGGGCACCTGCACCATGGAGAAACCGTGGAAGTGTGGAGAGTGTGGGAATGGTTTCCCTTCGCCATCTGCGCTGGAGATTCATCGGCGTTTGCACACAAGGCAGCGGCTGTTCACCTGCACTCAGTGCAGGAAAGGCTTCACTCAGTTACACTCCCTCCTGGCCCACCAGTGTGTCCACACCAGCAAGAACCCGTTCATCTGCCCCATGTGTGGGCAGGGCTTCACCAGTCACACCACCTGCTGCCGCACCAGCGGATCCACACTGGGGAGAAGCCATTCACCTGTCCCGTGTGGAGCAACGACTTGTGCGATTCCTCCACCCTGCACAAATGCCAGCGCATCCACACCAAGGAGCGGCCGTTCACCTGTCCAGTGTGTGGGAAGGGCTTCACCCAGTCATGCAACTTGGGGAGACACCAGCAACTTCACAAGTGAGATGGCACAGGAATTCAGGTTGGATTCTGCTGTTACCATTGCTGAGAGTCACATCTTGAACCCTGTTTAGTGGGTGAAGTGGGAGGAGTAAGGGGTTCCTTTATGCTGACTGGCCGCGCTCTCACCCACTTTACTTCTAGTGGGGGCTGACGCTCTCTGAGCCTGGGATTGCACCTTCCCTACGGAAACAGTCCACAGAAGCGGCTGAATTGCAGGTAGATCTGAAATAGATACATTTGTCTCTGTCCCATTGAGTCTCCAGCACAGTCGATCCAATTGGCCTCTGTCAGTGTTTATGCTCCACCTGAGCGTCCACCCACCCCTTCATCAGCAAACAGGTATCCCCTGCTTTTTGAAAGTTCACTTTACCCCCTACCCCCTCCCCGCCCAAGCCTGTGCCAATTCTTAATCCTAACTTAGACCTTCTATTTATTGCTGATGCCTGGTTTCAGTCCCTGTATTCACCTCCCATTCATGTGTCTATCCAGATACACCTTAAGTGTTGCTAAAGTGCCTCTTTCCACTACATCCACTGGCAGTGCATTCCAGGCATCCACCATCCAACTGTGTGAAAAATCTTCCCTTTCAATTCTCCCCCAGACTGTCCCCCTCTCACCTTGAACCTGTGCCCTGTTGTAGTTGACTTTTCCACCCTGGGGGGAAGCCTCTGAGTATCTTACCGACTATCTGGCCCAACACCAAACATCCATAGAATAATCCACACAGACCCATTTCCCTATCCCTAATAGTCGACAATTACCCCTGAATAACGTACCTAACTTTCACATTCCTGAACACTGTGGCGCAATTTAAGCATAGACAATCCAACTTAACCTGCCAATCTCTGGGCAGTGGGTAATTTAGCATAGCCACTGCATCCTAACCTGCACATTTGGATTGTGAGAGGAAACCGGAGGAAAGCCATATCGACACAGGGAGAATGTGCAAACTCCACACAGACAGTCACCTGAGACTGAAATCGAACCAGTTTCCCTGGTGCTCTGAGGCATCAGTGCTAATAATTGAGCCACCATGCCGCCCCCGTCCAGCCAATCTGTGTGTCTCATCATTTTGTTGAGGTCATCCTTCCGCCTCCATCTTTACAGTGAAAATACTCCAGGTTTATCCCATCTCTTCTCGTAATGAGACCTCCAGACCATGCAATGCCCTAGTGAACCTTCTCCATAGCCAGTATCCATGTCCTTCCGGTAGTGTGGCAACCAGAACTGCACGCAATATTCTGAATGTGACCGGAATAAATAGCTCTAACATAACTCGCCAACTCTTACATTCAAGGCAAACGTGCTGTGTGCCTTCTTGATCACGTTACCCGCCTGTGTTGCCACTTTTGGAGATCTATATGGTCAGATCCCTCTGTATGCTAGTGCTTTAAAGTGGTCTGAAATTTATCGTACAATTCGTGTATTTCCTATGTATCTGTATCCAGCTTCACCTTAATTGTGTTCCGCTCTTTATCTCTTTTCCCCCATCCTCACCCCTCCACACATCAGCATATCATAAGACTATAGGAGCAGAAATTATGCCATTCAGCCCATTGAGCCTGCTCAACCATGGCTGATAAGTTTCTCAACCCCAATCTCCCCATAACCTTTGATCCTCTTGATACTCAAGAACCTTGTTATCCCATCTTAAATATATTCAATTATCTGGCCTCCAGAGCCTTCTGGGGCAGTGAATTCCATAGATACACCACTCTCTGTCTGAAGTTCTTCTTATCTCTGTTCTAAAAGGTCTTCCCTTTTCTTGAAGGCTGAGGAGGAGGCAGAGAGGAGCGTGGTATGCACCTGTAAACTCCAGAACTTCCCCAACTTCACGAGTCAACAATAACACTTTCTGGAGCAAGAAACGAAAGTGTGACACCACAGGAAGTGAAATTAGGCCATTCAGGCCATTGAGTCTGCTCCACCATTCACCCATTCTCGAGTATCAAGGGGCTCAAAGGTCACAGGGAGAATGGGGTTAAGAAACATATCAGCCATGATTGAATGGCAGAGCAGATTAAATAGTATAAATGGCTTGTTAACCATCCCTGGGAAGGAGGAGGCAACACAATAAGTTGTTTCTTGGGACAGGTAAGATAATGTTATTTAATACTGGTGTGACAAAATGATAATTAATCCTGCCTGTAGAAGGAAAGCCCTGACATAGAGGGGTTAATTGCAGGGCAGGCTGTTTCAAACAGACAGCTAACCCTCAAGGATAAGAAGGTAAACTACAGACCTGAGGTCTCCAGCAATGTGAGGTGATGTTAGAGTCTTAAAAAAAAGTCACACCACAGATTTGAAATTGAGGAACTACCACCAAAATTCAACTCCAGAATGATACAGCAGCAGCAGTACTTAGAAGAATAATACTGCATCAAACCCCTGGACACTTCCAGAGATGGGCACTGTCGGTGGAAACCCAGTTAAATTTAGACATCAACTGGGTGATAGCTAAGTTTGGGGGGGGGTGAAGCTGAATGAACTTGAGAGGTTTTATTTGTGGTTGTTACGTGCAATAAAGTGCAAATCATTGTTTCAGCAGTTGATTCTCTGTGCGGTTTCTGAGTCAGGAGCCAAATTAAGGTTATTCACCCACAACCACACAATGAGGCTGGGATTAATATTGACTCCATTGCATTCAAGAGAATGTCATCAATACTGTTATAAAGCGAAGGCTGAACCCACCCCCCCAACTCTCCAAGATCTCAAACCGGAACTTCCAAAGAGTGGCACATTGCCCTTTAATCTGTAAAGTCAGTGTGAGAAGTGGTGTAACCTACTGTAGTGTTAAAAGTAAATCCCTGACACTTTAAAATCAACAATCAGCAATTTATTTAACCAACTCTCACGATGAACAAATAATCGAAACTATTAACAAACTGAATAAATTCTTCTTAACTACTGAGTATTCTGGAATAAATCAAGATTCGTCTGGTATGCTGTTCCAATCAATACATGTCCCACTCAGATAACACAAAATAGAATTTAATCTCTCAGATTACAACCAGGTTATGTATCTTCCGGAATATTCTGTGCCATCTTCTGACGGGGTTGCCTCCTCCGATTCCTCTCAGGAATCCCCTTCTCTATTTTTCTAAATGATACTTTCTCTAATACACAGCTGACTGAGAGCACCAATGCTTTATGATAGGATTGGTCCTGTTGTCAAAACTTTAGGATTTAAATTTAATAAGTTTTTGGTAGCCAATGGGGCTGATTTAAATTGATTGGTGAAATTGAACACCTGTTTTCTTGTCCTGCTAACTGTACAGCCCTTTGATACAAATGTTACAGTTCAGGTGCTTTCTGTTGTGATGATGCTGCTCCTTTAAGAAGATTACGTTGTTGGTTTATTTTCAGGAGGGGTTGTAAAAGGCAGAGCTTCTCATTCATCTAGGATTAAGGATTTCGCTAATGGTTAACAGATACGGGCTAAGGCAACAATCAGGGAAAAGGGTTTGACATTTTATTTTCTAAAACACTTCTACAATGAAAGGGCAGTTGTCCCATTTTTTCCCCCTGGTTTGGGTTTTAGCAGGCAGTCTGTCTGAAGCTGCTGTAGGAAGAGATGTTTCCTGATTCAACAGATGTTTCTGGCTGACTCTGAAGGTTCAGGGAAAATAGTACCAGCGTATTCAGCCTCTCCCTGTAGCTCAAACCTTGCAGCCCTGGCAACATCCTTTGAAACCTTTTCTGAACCCTTTCAAGTTTCACAATGTCTTAAAAAGATGTCAACTTTGCTCGACTAATGTGGGAGAATTTTCTGCATGATGCGTTCTGTCTGAAAGAGCCCTCTCCTGTGCTGTGACAGAGCTGCAGTGACTTTCAAAAGCCTGACAAATGCTGTTATCAGTCAAGGATTCATTGGGAGAAGCTTCTCAATCACATCTGTAAATGGAGAAAGTGTTTTTAATAATGAGACATGAATAAAGTCTGCATTAATTTTTTGTTCTGAAGACTTACTCATACATCTCAAAACAGAGCTTATGAACTCGGTCACAAGAAGTCTACGGGAATATAAGACACCACTGCCTATTTCCTGACCAGGACCAACTTTGCACAGAAAACATAGGCATTTAAAACGAATGGCACCCCATTTATTTAAAGATCAGGTGAACTTATGAGGCACAGCATTGCCTTAGAAATGAGAGATCCTTGACACACACAGCCAAAATCATCACTGCCATTATTATCTAATCAGAATTTAGGCTGGGATGTTTTTCCACTGGAGCAGAGGAGGTTGAGAGGCAATATTTTCAAACCATGAGGGATAGAGTTGGCTTAATGGTAGCTGTGTCTTCCTTAGGGGGAGGATTTCAAGAGCAAGGATGCGTTTTTATGGTGAGAGGAGAAAGATGGAAGAAAAGATGTGGGGCAAAATATTTACAGAGTGTAGTTCGCCTGGGGAAACAGCTACCAGTGGAAGTGGTTGAAGCAGGTACATTAACATTGAAAAGGTGTTTCAACAAATACATGGATAGGAAAGCTTTAGAAGGATATGGGCCAAGTGCAAGAAAATGAGGTTAGTGTTGACAAACATTTTGGTCAGCATGGACCGGTTTGGGCTGAAGGGCCTGTCTCTGTGCTATAGTACTCGATGACTGGTGTTCCTGTCACTCTGACAGTGTTGAGTTTCCACATGAACCAGGAAGAAGTGAGGACTGAAAATGCTGGAGATCAGAGTTGAGAGTGTGATGCTGGAAAAGCACAGCAGGTTAGGCAGCACCCGAGGAGCAGGAGGATCGATGTTTCAGTCATAAGGACATCCAGATGAATATCTCACTAAATCATGCTGAATAAAATCTGATCTCATTTGTCAACTCTGAAGTGGAGGTGCTGGGGATGGACAGGTCAGAAGTCACACAACACCAGCTCACAATCCCAATAGATTGATTTGATCTCATGAGCTTTCGAAGCACTGTTCCTTCATCAGGTGAAGTGATGAAGGAGCAGCACTGATGAAGGAGCAATGCTCCCAAAGCTTGGGATTTCAAATAAACCTGTTGGACTGTAACCTGGGGTTGTGTGACTTCTGACTTCTTCAACTGTGCATTCATGTTGAAATTGATGGGATATTTTATCCAACTCGGAGTAGTTAAATCATATCGCTTGGAGGGGTTCATTTGAAATCTTCCCGGAGGTGAATTTAACAAGATTGAATTATTCAAAGTTACTCAATTCTAAACTTACATCAGGACCGGTAGTCATAGAGAGGTACAGCGCGGAAACAGATCCTTCAGTCCAACTCATCCATGCTGACCAGATATTCTAAATTAATCTAGTCCCATTTGCCAGCACTTGGCCCAAAACCCTCTAACCCTTTCTATTCATGTCCCCAACCAAATGTCTTTTAAATTCTGTAATTCTAACCAGCCTCCTCCACTTCCTCTGGCAGCTTATTCCATACACGCACCACACTCTGCATGAAAAGTTTTCCCTTTAGGTCCCTTTTAAATCTTTCCCCTCTCACTCTAAACCTATGCCCTCTTGTTCTAACAACATCCTGATAAATCATTTCTGATGGAGATGTCAACGTTTCGGGTAGAACCCTTCTTCAGTCCTGAGGGATATTATCTGAAATGCTGACTCCTGTTGTGCCCAGCCTCCTGTTCGTCTATTTTAGATTCCAGCATCTGCAGTTTTTTATTTTGTCTCTAACAAATGGTGGAGCAGATTCGATGGGTCAAAATAGCCTAACTTCTGCTCCAATGGTCTTGTGGTCTTAGGATTGTGCGGGTCCTGGGCTCAATGAGCAGCAACGCCCACTGGAAGCAATGTTCACAGAATCATAGAATCCCTGCAGTGTGGAAACGGGCCCTTCTGCCCAACAAGCTCAGAGCGACCCTTTGAAGAGTAACTCACCCAGACACATTCTCCTATCCTATCACTCTGCACTTACCCCTTACTAATGCACCACACCTACACACTCCTGAACACTATGGGACTATTTAGCTTGGCCAATTCACCCAAATATGCGCATGTTTGGACTTTGGGAAGACACTGCAGCACGCGGAGGAAACGCACACAGACACTGGTGGCCAGGGCGGGTGGGGCAGGGGAGGAATATGTGCAAACTCCACACAGACAGTCACCCTGAGGATGAAATCTGCGTCCCTGGTGTTATGAGGCGGCAGTGCTAACCAATGAGCCACCACCACTCCCAACCCCGCACCCCCCAGTAGAAAACAAAAAAAGCCTATCAGCTCCCACTGCACCCACTATCAGAAAGGGCAGGAGGTTCAGTCCTGGGGATGACCCTCAGCAGTGTTACCGGCAGAATCGGATTGTTGGGAACATTGGTGCCTCCGCTGGTGCTTGTTCAAGCTGCAGGACATTGTGAACATCTGCCCACATACAGGGCAGGCAAACGGCCTCTCCCCAGTGTGGACCCGCTGGTGCGTCAGTAGAGTGGAGGAGACAGCAAAGCCCTTCCCGCACTCGAGGCAGGTGAACGGCCTCTCCCCAGTGTGGACCCACCGGTGTGTCAGCAGGTGGGAGGCCTGGGTAAAGCCCTTCCCGCACTCAGAGCAGCTGAAGGGCCTTTCCCCAGTGTGGACCCGCCGGTGCTTCAGCAGGTCGGAAGAGCGTGTAAAGCACTTCCCGCAGACAGAGCAGGTGAATGGCCTCTCACCAGTGTGGACCAGCCGGTGGGCCAGCAGGTCAGAGGAATCGCTGAAGGCCTTCCCACATTTGGGGCAGGGGAAGGGCTTCTCACCGGTATGGACCCGTCGGTGAATCACGAGGTGGGAGGAGCGAGTGAACACCTTCCCACAATCGGGGCAGCGGAAGGGCCTCTCCCCTGTGTGCACCCGCTGGTGCCTCATCAGGGCAGAGGAATCATTGAAGGCCTTCTCACACTTGAGGCAGCTGAAGGGCCTCTCCCCTGTGTGCACCCGCTGGTGCCTCATCAGGGCAGAGGAATCACTGAAGGCCTTCCCGCATTCAGGACAGGAGCATGGCTTCTCCCTGGTGTGACTGCGCCGATGTGTCACCAGGGCAGACGGGACAAGGAAGCCTTTCCTGCAGTCGCCACACTTCCATGGTTTCTCCATGGCCGAAGCTACAGTTCCAGACAAACGCGTGAATGTCCCCTCCCTGCCTTGAATTCCTCTATCCAGGCTAGATAACTGATTCAGGCTCCACACTCAGTGCGTTGCTGTAACAGTAGGGTCTCTCTTCCAGTCCCACTGATGCTGAAATCGTACTGAAACAGGAACCAATTGGATCATAGTTGAAAATTGTTGCAGTCCCGATGGATTGAGTGGCTCACAAATGCTGGAGAATCAGAGTCGAAAACTATGGGTCAGGCAGCATCTGGGGAGCAGGAGAGTCAATGGTTCAGGCATAAGCCTTTCATCTATTGATTTTGAAACTTCATCTTCAGATCAAATACTCTGAAAAGAGATTACAAAAGTCATCACTGTCGGTCCAGGGTAGAAATTCAGAACAAGCAATTCTACTTTCTGCAGAACATTCTCTCTCTCTCTCTCTCTCTCTCTCTCTCTCTCTCTCTCTCTCTCTCTCTCTCTCTCTCCTCACTCCATTCTAATTCTCCTCAAAGTGCTGATTCAGGATCTGACAGGGACAGAAGAGCAAAACAGTCACAACTGACACCTCTTTGAATTTTGGATACCTCCACCTGAAAATTAATATCTTCCACGACATTGGGATACTGTTGAGAGTGAGCAGGTCTGATGTTTGGAAGCAAAAATATAATGTGTAAATTCAGGATGAACCTACAATGCAGCTTCTTGACAACCAATCAGACACAAAATGGTTAACGTGCCCCCACGGGGGTGGGGGAGTTTTGGAATGAGACATCAAGGCAATGACACCGGAGAGAAATTGAACAGACTGGCGTGGCAAACCAGCGTCATCTAGATATACAGCATAGAAACAGGTCCTTTGGTCCAACTGGTCTGTGCTGACCAGATATCCTCACCGAATCTGGTCTCATTTGCCAGCATTTGGCCCATATCCCTCTAAACCCTTCCTATTCATAAACCTATCCAGATGCCTTTTCAATCTGTCATAATTATACCAGCATCTACTACTTCCTCTGGCAGCTCTTTCCTTACACGCGCCATCTTCTGCATGAATTGCCCCTTCGGTTCCTTTTAAATCCCTTGCACCCTCGTCGGGCCACCTCACCCTAAACCTATTACTCTATAGTTCTACACTCCCAGAGAAAAGACCTTGTCTATTTACCCCATCCATCCCTCTCTTGATTTTATAAACAATGAAAGCATCAACGGCTCAGGGCGGGGATGGGGTGGGGGGGGGGGGGAGGGGAAGAAGCCGAATGTGCTGGAGCCAACACGGAAGAAGAGGACACAAAACCTTGAAGGTGCAATGAGGAATACTACATGTGTTGTACTTGTATCTGTTAATTTTATTTGTGGGAATCAAGTGCATTTTAAAAATACAAACAAACATGATATCTATCCCTCCCCTTTCCCAATCTCCCAATGCTGTCCTGGACACAGAGTGAGAGAATTGGGAGCAGGAGTTGGCCATTTGAGCCGGCACCAGCATTGAACAGATCATAAGTGGATATGAATATACCTACAGCCAGGTGGATAGATTAGGATTTCTTTCACTGGAGCAGAGGAGATTGAGAGCTGACCTGAAAGACGATTATAACATCATGAGGGTTACAGATGAGGTGAAAGGCAGGTGTCCTTTCTCTACGGTGGGGCATTCAAGATTAGGGAGCAAAGTTTGAAGGGGAGAAGAGAAAGATTTTAAAAAGACATGAAGAGCTCCATTTTTTTCTCACAGAGAGTGGTTTGGGTGTGGAATGGGTGTCCAGAGGAAAGTGGATGCATGTACAGTGATAATGTTTAAAAGACATTTGGAAAAGTACATGAATAGGAAAGTTTCAGAGGTATATGGGCAAATCACTGGCAGATGGGACTGGTTGGGTTTGAGAATATAGTCAGCATAGACGAGTTGGACCGAAGGGTCTGTTTCTGTGCTGTATGACCCTGTAGCTGTTCTGTACTGGTCTTAAAACCATTTTCTTGGAAATCCAAGATGGCGGTGGTTTAAGTGGTCTGCTGTGGTGGGCTCTGTGCAATACCCCCAGCAAGGTGGACTTTTACCCCTCCCCCCACCTCATTAACCATCTGTAGGAGAAAAGAATTGCTAACATGAACTTACTGAACGTCTGGAGCTGCTATAATTGTGGTTTGACAGCTTTAGGACCAGAATGAAAGCAAACGAAGGAAAGGGGCCGACAGGGATGCAGCAAGCAGGGCACTCCCCTACTGCATCGGGGGTGCCTTGAGCCAATGTTCAAACTCCAAGGGCAGACCATTTGGATTTAATGGGGCAGCAGCAGTTACTCTTGGAGTTTGCCAAACTCTGAGAAAAGATTGAAGCAGCGGTGGAACCACTATCTGCCACGCTGGAAAAGCATAAACAGGAAATTCAAATGTTGGCCCAAAGAGAATAGGCACCGGAAGAGAGGACTGTGGCATCGGAGACCGTGCCGGAGGTCTCAGGAGGAAGGAACCAAACGCAAGAAGACCAGATTCGGGTCCTTCAGGAGCAAGTGGACGACCTGGAAAACAAAAATAGAAGAAAAATCTTCCAGCTCGTGGGTCTTCCGGAATGCGATGAAGGCAAAGACCTTATTGGATTCCTGGGGCTGGAGTCGGAGTCGGGCCTGTTGAGTGTGGGGCGGGCCCACCGGATGGAAATGTGCAGGTCCAGGTCGGACCCGCAGACCCGCGTGGTCCTAGTGCGCCTCCTGCATTACAAAGTTCAAACAGTTAGTGATTGAAACAGCAAGAAGACTGGGAAGAGGTCCACAGACTTTAATGCACAAAGGCTCAAGAATAATATATTTTCAGGACTTCTCAGGAGCCTGGATTAAGAAAAGGGCATTTGATGAAGTTAAGAGAAAATTAAGGAATCTGAATATACAATATTCCTTGAGGTCCCTGACCGTATTGCGTTTCACTCATGGAGGGACAGTATATAATTTTGATTCAGCAGAAAAGGCGATGGACTTTGCGAATTCTCTGAATTAAAGAAATCGAGTCGGGGTGAAGGCGGGAGGGACATCATTACAGACAATGCTACTTTTTTGCCCCTTTTTGTGGTTCTCGGCTTTATACGTACTGCCCTGACAAAAAACTGGAATTATTTAGTATATTGGTCAGTTACGTATTGTCTGGGGCCTTTTTTTTACTGCTGTCCTTTTGTTTTTGGATTGTGGGTGGCTATACCTGTGCTTAAGATGTATGGAGAAGGGGTGCGGGGAGATGGGTAACCATTGTTAACTCTCAGAATGTAAATAACATGTTTTTTTCAATCTGTGAATTGCATGGCGTTTGGGGCTCATCCTCAGTGGGAAGGAGCCAGGATGGTGGCAATGGTGGGGCTTGGGGTGGGGGGGGGGAAGAGATCTCGACATAATTGGGGCTTATTTGAGTGTTTGCTTAAGTTATATTTTGGTGGTTAGATTTTTATTTATTGTAGTTTTTAATAGGAGCAGTTTTTAGACTTTATAGAGTTAATGTCTTTGTTGCTCACTGCATTTCGGATAAGCTTCCTCCTCTTGGGAAACCACGGGCTGCCCTGGATGGCCATGGCTACTGATTCGTTCAGGTGGTGCACCTGGAATGTAAAAGGGAGCCATTCCCCCACTAAAAAGAAAGAAGGTGCTGTCAAGCCTCAGGAAGGAAAGGGTGGACACATTTAACTGATAAGGAACATCTGAAACTGCAGCAAGGAGGTTATGATAGGGTATTCTTCTCCTCCTTTAGCTCCAAGTGTAGAGGAGTGGCTATACTGGTAAGAGGGAACCTCCCTTTCCAGGTAATTGAGCAAATTAAGGACAAAGATGGACTGTCCGTCATTCTTAAAGCTCTAATGCATGAAGAAGAGTATGGCATCCTGAATGTGTATGGTCCCCCCGGTGCACCCTCTTAAATTTCTAATTGATGCAGTTGCAAAATTAATGAGTCTTGGGGTACGCCACATGGTCATTGGAGAGGATTTTAATCGCCTAATAGATCCCGAGGTAGACAGGGTGCCAAGGGGCCAGGCAGGTACACCCGCACAATCTAAGCAGTTGGTGGACATGTGCGAGGAGTAGGGATTAGTGGATGTGAGGAGGCATCTCCACCCTAATGGAATAGACTTTACTTTCTCTTCCAACCCACACAAGTACCACATGGGAACTGACACTTTTTAATGCCATTGGATTACTTGGACAGAACATTGGCTTGTGAAATTGGCAATATAGCTGTCTCGGACCATGTGCCAGTGTATTTAGATGGTAAAGTCAAGAGTGGTGGAATGGATGCACAGCACTGGTGCATGGACCCATTCCTGTTAAGGGATAGCAAATTTGTGAGTACATCACAAGAGTTCAGAGCCTTCTGGGATATCAACTCGGGTACGGCCAGTAATTCGGAAATACTGTAGGAGGTCAGTAAGGCATATTTATGAGGCCTGATTAATTTTTATTCAACAATTAGAAGGACGCAGAGGAAGGAGCAACAACAGATGTTGGAGACCCGTCTGCAGAAAGCTGAGGAAGCATATTATAATAGGCCTTCACTGGTCAAGCTGCAGCTCTCTGGACTGCTCCCAACTCATTGCACACACTGGGAAATAAAGGTCTGCTTTGCGCAACAAAGATTGTTTGAATTTGGAGATAAGCCATGTAGATATCTCGCTAGAAAGAAAAATGCTTCTCAATCTATTATGTCAGAGAGAAGGCTGGCACAGTTGCCCGTGAGTTAAAGAAGATTAATGTTAGATTGAGGGAATACTTTGCAGAGTTATATCAGTCAGAGGGAGATGAACACAGTACAGCGAGAATGCAGGCCTTTTTTGAGATCCTGCACCTCCCTAGCATAAACGCGTAACAGGTTTCCGTTGAATGGGCCTATGACAATACAGGGGGTGTAGGAAGCAATAGAGCATCTCCAAGGTGGCAAGCACTGGGATCACATGGATTCCCAAGTGAATTCTATGAGGAATTCATAAATGTGTTGGTGGAGCTACCTCTGGGGATATATAGCTATTCATATGCACAGGATTATCTTCCGCCCTCTCTTAGGGAGGCTAATATCTCCCTCATTTTAAAGAAGGGGAAAGAGCCCGAAGAATGTGCTTCATACAGACCCATTTCACTGTTGAATGTAGATTTTAAAATTCTACCCAAGACGCTGGCCCTGAGGTTGGAAAAGGTGTTGTTCTGTATTGTGAAAGAAGATCAGATGGGCTTTTTTTAAGGCCGTAGCTCCTCCAACAATATCAGGAGGGTACTGAACATGGTGCAGGTATGCCAGCAAAGGTTGATCCTGGGTTCAATGGCCTGCCTAGATGCAGAAAAGGCATTTGACCAGATAGAATGGCTATACCTGTTTGGGGTCCTCAAGCGCTTTGGTCTGGGGACAACCTTTGCTAGATGGGTGGTGGTGTTGTGTAATGATCCTAAGGCAGCAGTCATCACAAACGGCACTAAGTCAGATAACTTTAATCCTGGGAGAGGTAGTCGACAGGGGTGTCCTTTCACCGCTGCTATTTACCTTGGCAATTGAGCCATTAGCTGAGGCTATCAGGAAGGACCCTGAAATAGTGGGGCCAGAAGTGGGAATGGGGGAACATAAGATTACCCTGTATGTTGATGATGTCCTTTTGTTCTTGGCCAATTTGGAGGAGTCCGTTCCTCGATTGATTCAAACAATTAATTTATTTGGCAGTTTTTCGGGCTGCAGGATCAACGTTACAAAATCAGAAGCCATGCCGTTGGGGAGGGGTGGGGGAGGGGGGTGGGGTAAGAATTAGTGGAGGTGCCTGACCTGAAGGATGGAATGTAGTTCCTGTTTAGATGGTCGTCAAAAGGGTTTTTGTATTTGGGAATTTTTATTATCCCTGCCTTCCACCAGCTGTATAAAGCTAACTATGTACAATTACTGGAGAGGATAAAGCAGGATTTGCAGCGATGGGATGGATTACCGTTATCATGGTTAGGCCGAATATCTCTGATTAAAATGAACGTTCTTCCTCGCCTGTTGTACCCCATGAGAATGCTCCTGTTGTTGCTCCCCAGATGAGTCTTACTGAGGCTCAATGGTTGGCTTGGTTCTTTTATTTGGTGTCACAGGCACCCCCTAATTAAGTTTACCGAATTGCAGCTCTCACAGGGTGAGGCGGAGTGGACCTTTTGGACTTGAAGAGATATCAAATAAGCGCTTTCTTAGCATATGTGGGTGACTGGGCACGGGGGGGACTCGGGGTCGATTTTTCTTGACGTTGAAACATTGCAGTCGAGATGTCCCCTCGTTAATCTAATATTCATTGATAAGATGAACTCCGAGACTGAGCAGTGTAAGAGTACAATCATTTTAAATACGGTGAAAGCCTGGAGGATAATGAGGCAAGACAAGGGCAATTGGCTGAAGACCTCGCTGATTACCCCACTGGTGGCAGCCCAAGGATTTAAACCTGGGGCAATGGACTCCGGCTTTCAGTCTTGGGAGAATAAGGGAATCTCCTTTCGGGAAGATTTATTCAAGGGTTAGGTCTTGATGTCATTTAGCTAGCTAAGTCAGAAATATGCATTGTCTAATAGGGATGTTTTCCAGTACTTTCAGCTAAGGGATTAAATACAGAGGAAGACCACACTCCTGGCTCAGCATTACAGGTCAAATGTGGAGTAAAGAATACTCTAATGTACAGGCGCTCTTTCAGTTAGTACGTTGTATCATTTACAGAAGGGACGTAAACGTACCTTAGGGGATGTGGAATCGGGAGCTAGGATAGGATATTTCATTAGAAGTATGGCAAGATATAGGGGAAAATGTAAGGAAAATTTCAATATGTCACAAAGCACAGGGCATGCAATTGAAGACTTTACACAGGGCTTATATGACACCAGAGAGGCCAGCTAAGTTCAAGCGAGGAGCATCACCAGGGCGTCCCAAATGTAAAATTAGTATAAGCACTCACACACTGCTATTGGTCATGTTGTAAGATCCAGAGATGCTGGAGTGCTATAGTAAGGGAGCTGAAGGACATCCTGGGGGATTGAAGTTAAAGTGAATCCGGTATTTCTTCTTCTCAGGTTGCCAAATTTGCCTTCTGTCAGAGAACACAGGAACAGACTGTGTAACATTCTTACGCACTGTGCAAGGAAGAACATTTTAATGAATTGGATGTTGGAAAACCCCCCAGGGCTTATGTGGTGGCATATGCTAGTGATGGAGCATCTCCCCCAAGATTAGATTACTTACAGTGTGGAAACAGGCCCTTTGGTCCAACAGGTCCACACCGCCCCGCCGAAGCGCAACCCACCCATACCCCTACATCTACCCCTTACCTACACTACGGGCAATTTAGGATGGCCAATTCACCTGACCTGCACATCTTTGGACTGTGGGAGGAAACCGGAGCACCCGGAGGAAACCCACGCAGACACGGGGAGAACATGCAAATTCCACACAGTCAGTCGCCTGAGGCAGGAATTGACCCTGGGTCTCTGGCGCTGTGAGGCAGCAGTGCTAACCACTGTGCCACCGTGCCGCCCACAAGATGACCTCACAAATATGGTGCACCACAAAACAGTAGTTTTACAAGACGTGGCAGCCCTTTCTCAATTATATTGATGCAGACTGATCAGCAGTATTAATTAGAGCTGTGGTATAGTTGTGGGAATCAGTCTGGGCGCTCATGGGGTCCTGGGAGGGCAAGGCTGTGTGAAAAGAATACGGGTACAATAACTGGTGCTCCAATGGATGGGAGCCTTAATAGAGATGTGGTGAGCAAAATAGAATAAAGTAATGTGATAGAATTCAAATTAACTTAAATTATTTTTCATTTTATTTTTATTCAATTTGATTGTAGTTTAGTTTAAGCTAAGTTTGTTCTAGTAAAATAACAGGTAGCTTATTATTAATAGTATCACAATATGATATTGTCATACTGCTATTTTTCTGTATTTTGGTATTGTTCTCTTTTGTATATAGAGGTGTTGTGAGAGATTTGAAACAGTTTCGAATAAAAATATTAAAATAAATATTTCTTGCCTTCCCCCATAACTATTTTTGACACCCCCTGCAATGGCACGTGAACACGCTGGTGCCTCCACAGGTGGCAGGAGTGGGTGGCAGGAGTGGGTGAAACCCTTCCCACACTCTGAGCAGCTGAAGGGCCTCTCCCCAGTGAGGACCCGCTGGTGGGTCAGCAGGGTGGAGGCCCGAGTAAAGCCCTTCCCGCACTCGGGAAGGAGTGATGGCCGAGTGCCATTATTGACTGGACTATCAACCCAGTTCCGGGGACTCCCAGGTATGAATTCCGCTGTGACAGTTGGTGGAATTGGAAATCTGTCGGAAATCTTGAGTTCAGAATCTATAAATGAAACCATTTTCATGGTGGGGGAGGTGGAAATCCCATCTCATTCACTCACATCCTTTTGAGGAAAGGATTCACTCAGTCACCCTAGCTGTATCCTTTACCTGGTCTCACTAACAGGTGACTCCAGACCCACAGCAGTCTTGTTGACTCTACACTGTCCCAAATCTCCAACCACCCTCCCTCAGCAGATGGGCTGGGAGAATCTTACATGGAGACAGGGTCTGGGTTGAAATTGCTGAGTGAGGTAATACTTCCTCTGGATTAAGGTTGTACCAAGGTTCCAATTACAAAGGGACAACTTGGTGGTAACCAGTAGTAAAGGAAGTAAGGTGGGGTGGTGTATGCGCACTTTGACCCAGAGTTGTTTAAAAAGCAGCTACGTTTTCCATGCCTCTTTACTGGGGAATCGGAAGCTGTAACAAAGTTATGTCACAATAAAGGTTACCTGAACTTACCGCCAGGCTCAAGCTCTCATTAAAAGCTTTGAGCTCCAGGAGGTTAATGTTTAAAAGCTCCTCATTTCTTTCAGCCTCCTGCACTAAGTTTCCAATGTCGTGTATCAGATGGAGCAGTGAATGAGGAGCTAGTATCGTTAGAAATTGTAAACGTTTCAGGAGTGCAGGTACTGTGTTGTTACATCAGCGTTGTAAAGCTTACTGGCAGCACCAGGAGGGGTGGGCTGTATTCATTAGAAACGATATGGAGGAGCTGGTATTGGACTGGGGTGGACAAAGTTAAAATTCACACAACACCAGGTTATAATCCAACAGGTTTATTTGGAAGCACTTGCTTTCGGAACACTGCTGCTTCATCGGTTAGCTGTGAGAGGTATGAATAAAGGTGAGGGCTTGCATTTTCCTAAAACAAGGAAAGGCAGGACTTGTACAGTTAATGGTCGGGGCTGGATCATGTTGGGAAACAGAGAAATGTCGGTGTGGAGGGGCATTCAGATACATAGTTCCTTGAAAGTTGCATCATTGGTGGACAGGGTGGTTAAGAAGGTATTTAGCACCATTGCCTTTATTGTTCACACCACTGCATATCGGAGTTGGGACATCATGTTGAGGTTGTACAGGATGTTGGTGAGGCCACTTCTAGAGTACTGAGTACAGGTCTGGTCACTCTGTTATTGGAAGAATACTGTGCTGTACATCTCTATGACTCTATCGAAAGAGCCATTACAAATTTGATGGACCAAACAATTGCCTTCTGAGAGAGATAAATGGGAGCATCAATATTTAAGTAAACTTCCAATTTTTGTTCTCCTCCCAAAGTCTCTGTTTTGTCAGGGGACAGTGTAAGCCAGTAGGCCTTGCAACTCAACCTCATCTTATCCTCACCCAATATTCAAGGGAAATTAAGGGATGATGAAAAATACTGGTTTTACCAGTGATCCTCTCATTCCATGAACAAATAAAACAGATTATGATGCTGCCATCACTGCATATGTCAGAATTAAGTGATCAGAAAAATTCTGAACTCACACTACTCACAGTTTGTGCACAATGCCATCATGTCGACTAATTCTGATCATTTCAATTGATATTCAGTCTTTCCACATTAAGAGCAGCCACGGTTTATGTTTCATTGGCAATTCTACATGTTGACTTTCTATTGTAACAACGTCAAAGAGATTGTGATATGTATTTAATCTTTAGATTGGTTGTGTCATTTAATTGTGAAACAGATTGAAAATTCACAACTTCACCAAATGCCAAAACGTTTTTTTTTAGGATGTTTGGGCACGAGCACTGACAAATAAAATATCAAAGAATTACAAAGTTATCAGGAGAGATACATATCTTATTTAACTAAATACATTGGCAGTGCAGAGAATTTCAGCAAAGTGCAATAAATATTCACTGTGTACCCCTTATTCAACTCATTCAAGAATTTCAAATTGAGCTTGAGGTAATTCAAGAGCAAATGGCAACATTTGTTTGTTAATACACTCACCATAAACTCTGAAAGATTATTTTTTTATCAAAGTCACAATGTTTAATCCCAAACGGAGCAATTAAGTGCAAAGTTACTTTCAACCATTTAATAAAAGACTGCAAATTTTATTTCCTATGAAAAACTTTATAGTTTTGATAAGATGTTTACAAATATATTAAACAAAATAGCTTTCCTGGGTGTCAATATTTACAACAGTTATGCAGCTATTATTCGGCAATTGAAATAATTTCAGAATAAATTAGCTGCTTCATTATAATACATTAAGATATTTTAATAAAGTCAGGAAAAGGAAATCTTTAACACAAAGTTAAATAAAATACAAAACCATCTTACAGAATTCAATTCAAATCATATCTGTTGAATCACAAAAAGATGATGCTCAATGTACCAAATGACAGACAATCACTGGTAATGAAGGAAAAACATTGTAAAGAACATATACATCTCAATTATATCTTAAATGAATATCTACTCTATCTTGGACATTAATGACTGAAATTTTTTTTGTCAAATTGAAAACTACAATAGCAAAGCTTTAGAAAATCCATCACTGAGCTCAACCTCGAATCAATGTTTTTTTTTCAGGAAATCCTTTTCAGATTTCAGGCTTCTCCAGCTACAATTAGCACAAAGGGAAGGTTAGGCACAGTGTGGAAAGGATGAGCAATAGCAATATCTTGGCTCTCACCCAAGTATTCTCCAACGAAGAAAAAAATGCATCTGGATGGGGATATGAATAAGGAAGGAATCAGAGGGATATGGGCCAAATGCTGACAAATGGATCACTAGATTACTTTAGGATATCTGGTTGGCCTGGACTGAAGGGTTTGTTTCTATGTGCTCATTACAGATACTCCTCTTCTGTGATCCCCAGTCATCTCCCCATACCAGCTGTACTTTTCATGAAATAATTTGACAATTGTTGACTTCTATTAACCTCTTCAATCCTGAGAAATTTCCTCTCTCTGCAAAATGTGCTTCACGTTGGCAAGTTCAATCCTCCTCCATTCCTCAAGAACACACTTTATAATGTGCAATGTTCTCAATAGCTGTTTGACATTCAATGGGGAAACTATTTTCAGTCCAACAGTTAGACAGAGTTTCTCTGAAATGTTTATGGCAAATGCACTGTCCCATGAGAGCTTGTAGGGCCAGTTAAAATGCTTTTAACAGCCTTTTCTTTAAATTTCCCTGCCTTCCCAGGATAGAAGTTTTCTCCCAGAAATTATTTGCCCTGAAAAAAAATCCAGCAGTAAAATGATTCTGGAGCGATCAGTAAAAATGTCTCAGTTGGGTTATCCAAGGTTATAAATGGAAGAACATCTCTCTTCAAGGTTACAGTTCAATTTGCCCTTTCAGCATTCCTTGAAATTAAGGTGTTCCATCATAGTGTTTAATTCTGATCCATTAAAAGCAGTATCTACTCTCATCTGAGTGCAGAACTGACTGAACAAGCAAAACAACTTTTCTGTATGCACTTTAGATGTGACATCCTCTCCCTCTCTCTCTCTGTTGACCCAACAGGATTACCAGGACTATTGAGTAACGATTGCTGATCTACAGTTTGCTTCTGCTGGTTAACAGAAGCATTTAATAACTGCTAGCCCGGTCATCCACAAAGTCAAAGAACACACTGTTCACCTGTGCCTGAGCAGAGGATAAATTTCACTTGGAACAGATCACAAAATGACAACTGTTACAAGTCCCACAACTTCTGAGTTTCCATGGACAAAGTTAAAAATCACACAACACCAGGTTATAATCTAACAGGTTTATTTGGAAGCACACTAGCTTTTGGAGCACCGTTCCTTCATCAGGTGGTTGTGGAGAAGGAGATCATGATCACGGAATTTATAGTCAAAAGGAGTCAAGTATTATGGAAATGTGATATATTAAACAATTTTAGATTCAATCTTTCATCTTTTAGAATGGGTTTCTGCTCTTTGGTTTGTTAATCCCAGAATTTGGTTTTAATTACCTTGTCAAAAATGCCATTGAAATGCAGAGCTTTTTGAACAGAGGTGTGAATTCTGTTTGTGTCCCAATGTCCAGTCAGACTGACATTTTTCTTAGAAAAGCTCTGTACTTAAATTACATTCTTGAGAAGGTGAATTATAGATTAGGGTGGATTGGCAGTGCTAAATTACCCACAGTGCCCAGAGATATGCAGGTTAGGTTGGATTAGCCATGGAAAATATGGAGTAAGGGGGTGTGTATGGATGGATAGCAATATGGAGAGCCAATGTGGAATAGATGGGCCGAATGGCCTGCTTTCACATGGTCAGGATTCTTTGACCCTCCCCAACAAAGGCACATTTTATCTGCATCTATCCTGTCAAGCCCCTTTCAGAATTCTACTGGTTTCAATAAGATCACTTCTGATTCAGAGAGGTATACAGCACAGAAACAGACCCTTTGGTCCAAATCATCCATGGATTCACAAACTGAACTCGTCCCACTTGCCTGTATTTGGCCCATATCCCTCTAAACCTTTCGTTTCATGTCCCCATCCAAATGTCATTTAAACGTTGTAACTGACCCTGCCTCTACCACTTCCTCAGCAAGTTCATTCCTCATGTAAACCACCCTCTGTCAAAACGTTGCTCCTCAGGTTCCTTTTACATCTCTCTTTACACCTTAAAAAAAAGTCTCCTACGTTTGAGCTCCCCTACACTAAGAAGACCCTTTCTATTCACCTTATCTCCACTCCATGATTTTATAAGTCTCAATGAGCGCACCCCTCAACCTCCTGTGTTCTAGTGAAAAAAGTCCCAGCCTCTCCTTGCAACTGAAACCCTCCAGTCCTGGTAAATCTTTACCAATCCCTCTCTAATAGTATTCTTCCTCTTACAGGATCACCCAGAGCTGTACTCAGTACCTGGAAAGTGGTCTCACCAACATTCTGTACAACCTCAACAAGATGTCCCAACTCAATGGTGTGAACAGTGGAGGCAATGCTGCTGAGTGCCTTCTTAACCACCCTGTCTAGCAGTGATGCAACTTTCAAAGAACTATGTACCTTAACTTCCCCCATGTCTCTGTTTTACAACATGACCCTGGGCCCTACCATTAACTGTACAAGTCCTGCCCTTGTCTTAGCAAAACGCAACCACTCGCTTTTATTCATACCTCTCTCATACACACGCTCTCTCTCTCAGACATATACATGTACACACACCCCCCACCCCCCCGAACACACTCACTGGCTTGTACTCCATCACACTCACACTTTACCAAATGTTCACACAGTCTTACGCACACTCGCATGCACAAACTGACATGCACACAATCACACTCTCTCATGCACGCACAACTCTATGGGGTGAATTTGTATTGGCAGAATTATATTTGCAGATACATTCAATTTTGCTCAAAAAAACACAATCTGCAGACAGTCAATCCATGTAATATTTTATAAATTCCTATTTTGGAAATAGAACCAGTCTGATTCAAGATTGGGATACTGATAGACTCGAAGTTCACACCTGTAATGCATTGTCTGAGCTAAGATATCACTTTTTAAAAAAATAAACCTTAAATCATCTCAAGACTATGACTTAAAAGTAGTTCTGGGATTTACGTATTAACGAACTAAAACCTGCAACCCATTCTAAAAGATGAATGGCTTAACAGCACTCTAGGTTTGTTCAATATATCCTATTAGTTGCATGACACTGTGATTTTTGTTATAAAACATGGGTCTTATGATCCTGCTCCACAGCTACCTGATGAAGGAGCAGCGCTCCGAAAGTTAGTGCTTCCAAAGAAACCAGTTGGACTATAACCTGGTGTTGTGTGATTTTTAACTTTATCCACCCCAGTCCAATGCTGGCATCTCCACATCATATCTCGTGAACACAGCCCACACCTCCCGGTGCTGCCAGTAAACTTTACAATGCCAATGAAACAAGGCACTCTACACTCCTGAAAACTTTACAATTTCTAATGATACCAGCTACTCATTCACTGCTCCATCTGATACATGGCATTGGAAACTTAGTACAGGAGGCTGAAAGAAATGAGCAGCTTTAAAACAAAAACCTGTTGGAGCTCAAAGCTTTCAAAGTCTGAGCCCAGCAGTAAGTTCAGGTTACCTTGATTGCGACCCAACTTTGTTACAGCTCCAGATCACCTCAGCAAAAAGGTGTTGAAAACGTAGCTGATTTTTAACTGCTCAAGGTCAAAGCACCCCTCCGCCACCCCCCACTTTCTTTACTGTTGGTCACCACTGACTTGTCCCTTTGTAATTGGATCCTTGGTACAGCCTTAACCCAGAAGAAGTATTGCCTCACTCAGCGATTTCAACCCATACCCTGTCTCCAAGTAAGTCCCTCCCGGCAGATGGGCAGGGAGAAAAAGAAGTTGGGGGAAACAGGTGGAGTCAACTACACTGCTGTAGGTCTCAGTCACGTGTCGGCCAGACCAGGTAAAGGATGCAGCTGGGACGACTGAGTGAATCCTTAGCCACAACAGCAGTTTCCTTCCCTAAAAAGGATGTGACTGAATCAGAATGGGGCTTCCCCCCGACCCCGCCCGATGGTTTCATTGTTAGATTCTGACCTCCAGATTTCTGACCGAATTCCAAATCCGCTATCTGCTGCGGTGGGATTCAAACCTGGAAGTTCCAGAACTGGGTTGATAGCCCAGTCCATAATGGCACTCGACAGTCGTTCCTTCAATCCCCCTGCGATGGCACGTGAACTCCTTGGTGCCTCCGCAGGGTGGCGGCCTGGGTAAAGCCCTTCCCACATTCAGGACAGCTGAAGGGCCTCTCCCCCGTGTGGACCCGCCGATGTTTCACCAGGGCGGAGGAATCGCTGAAGGCCTTCCCACACTTGGGACAGCTGAAGGGCCTCTCCCCTGTGTGGACACGCTGGTGCTTCAGCAGGGTGGAGGAATTGCTGAAGATCTTGCCGCAATCTGTGCAGGGGAAAGGCCTCTCCTGTGTGTCGATCCACTTGTGGGTCTGAAGGGCAGAGGAATCGTTGAAGGCCTTCCCACACTCGGGGCAGCTGAAAGGCTTCTCCCCAGTGTGGACCCGCTGGTGCGTCCGCAACTTGCCCACCTGAGAGAATCCCTTCCTGCACTCGGAACAAGTGAATGGTCTCTCCCCAGTGTGGACCCGCCAGTGGGTCAGTAGGGTGGAGGAGGTGCTGAAGGCCTTCCCACACACAGTGCAGGAGAACGGCCTCACCCCCGTGTGGACCCGCCTGTGGGTCTTCAGGTCAGAAGAATAGCTGAAGTCCTTCCCGCAATCGGGGCAGCTGAAGGGCCTCTCCCCCGTGTGGACCCATCGGTGCCTCAGTAGGGCGGAGGAATTGCTGAAGGTCTTCTCACACCTGGGGCAGATGAATGGCCTCTCTCCGGTGTGACTGCGCCGATGGAGGCAGATGGAGCACGGAAGCCTTTCCCACAGTCGCCACACTTCCACGATTCCTCCACGGGATGGGATTCCTCAGGTTTCTCCATGGTCGAAGCTTCAGCTGTACACAAATGCGTGTAGAGCCCTTCATCACCGTGATTTCCTCTTTCCAGGCTGTATAACTGTTTCTGGCTCCACACTCAGTGCGCTGCAACAGTATGGGCTTTTATCCAGTCCCACTGATGCTGAAAACGTACTCAAACAGGAACCAAAAAGCTTTGCTCCTTCTCACAGTCAAAATCAGAATCACAGTCAAAAATTGTTGCAGTCTCAATGGATTGAATGACTGTCAGACATTGACAACAAAGTGAGGACTGTAGTTACTGGACAGTCAGTGCCAAAAAGTGCAGTGCTGGAAAAGCACATCTGGTCAGGCAGCATCCGAGGAGCAGGAAAGTCGACATTTCAGGCATAAGCCCTTCATCTGTTAATTTTGAAACTTCCGTCCTCAGATCGCCAAATACTTTGTAAAAAGAGATTACAAAAGTCATTAGTGTCAGTCTAGGGTAGAAATTCAGAACAAGCATTTCTACTTTTGGGGGAACGTTCTTTTCTTGAGTTATTCCACAAAATTGAAAGCACCATCTCACTCTCCCCGTCTGTTCTCACATTAACGTCCCTGGGAAGTGAGGGGGAAAGGAGACATCAAAGCATTAACACCGACACCAGAGAGAAACTGTACATACGTTAGTAGAAAGCCAGAGTCATAGAGATACACAGCACAGAAACAGACCCTTTGGTCAATCTCTTCCGTGCCAACCAGATACCCAAAATCAATCTAGTCTCATTTGTCAGTACTTGGCCCATATCCCTCTGAACCCTTCCTAATCAAACACCCATCCAGATGCCAGCATCCACCATTTCCTCTGGCAGCTCATTCCTTACACACATCACATTCGGCATGAAAAAGTTGCCCCTTAGGTCCATTTTAAATCTTTCCCCCACCTTAAACCTATTACTTTCTGGTTCTGGACTCCCCCATCCCAAGGAAAAGACCTTGTATATTTACCCTATTCATGCCCCTCGTGCTTTTCTAGAAGTCTATAAGGTCACCCCTAAGTCTCTGGCGCAGGAGGGAAAACAGCCCCATCCCATCCCTCCGTCCCTCCTCCCCCGGGTAATTAAGACACATACCTGAGTTTGCAGAGTCTGCCCCCTCCCTGGAATCACTCCGGTTCCTTCAAGTGAACAGATTTTCCCCCCACTCCCTCCCAGGATGAAGAGCTGCCCAGAGGGAGGGAGTTTCACTCTGAAACAGACAGGGCCACTTCCGCGTTATGACGTCATAGATGAAGCGAGGGGGCGGGGAAAGACCGACAACAGCACCGCGCACTGCGCCTGCGCTACCCTGCAATTTGCAATAGAGTAATCCCTTCCTTTCAGAGAATTCCCAGAGTGTGGAAGCAGACCACTCGGCCCAAGGAGTCCGTACCGACCCACCGAAGGGTAACCCACCTACACCCATCCCCCTATTGCCCTGACTAATGCACATCCCTGAGCACTACGGGTAATTTAGCTTGGCCAATCCAACCTAACCTGGACAAAGTTAAAAATCAAACACCCAACAGGTTTATTTGGAAGGACTGGTGTTAGCAGCGCTGCTCCTTCATCAGGTGATTGTGGAGAATAAGATCATAAGGCACAGAATTCATGGAAAAACATTAGTGTCCTGCCACTGAAATGATATATTGAACAGACCTGGATTAAGTCTTTCATCGTTTAGAATGGGTTGCAGGTAACAATAATATGTAAATCCTAGAACTTCCTGTCAGTCACGTGTGTGCCTGCATGCATGAGGGAGAGAAAAAGTCTCTTTCCGTGCTGTAGATCTCTATGTCTATTTGATAACAGATGCTTTATTTACATTGGTGTAAATATTGTTGTAAATCATAGCTGGGTACTAATAGATGTAAGGGAGAGAGTATTCCTCAAGTAGGGGAGTATAAGAATCCTGGGAAAGCTCTATTTCTGGTTTACTTCCTAATTGGGGGCAGTATGGTGGCTCAGTGGTTAGTCCTGCTACCTCACAGCACTAGGGACCTGGGTTTGATTCTGTGTGGAGTTTGCACATTCTCCCAGGGTCTGAGTGGGTTTCCACCGAGTGCTCCCGTTTCCTCCCACAGTCCAATGTTGCGCAGGTCAGGTGAATTGGTCATGCAAAATTGCCCATAATGTTAGGTGCATTATATAGGGATAAATGTAGGGGAATGGGTCTGGGTGGGTTACTCTTCGGAGGGTCAGTGTGGACTTTTTGGGTGGAGGGGCCTGTTTCCATACTATAGGAATCTAATCTAATTAAGCACGAGCACTTATATATTTAACTTTGTTTCATTTTTCTTGTTTGATTCCATGCTATGACTACACTCTTGTGTCTGATTAGTTTGAGAGACTGGGAGATTGTGGGTTGGGTCTCAATTCACTGAATGTTTTATTGTTCCAGAAGGTGTAAAGGGGTGGGGGTCATGTCAAAGCTTCAGCAGAAATCCAGCAGAGCTGAGAGCAGACCCACATTTTACTCTGTTGGAACAGGAAAATCAACAGAGGACAGAGAAACCAGGACCTGACATCCGAGCTGACACCAGATTACCCTGTGATCAGTGCTTTCATTAGCACCTCTCCCATTATCTTGCTTTCCATTTGACTACCCCCTCAATTTTCAGGATCCAATCCTTGTCATTCTGAAGCCATGTCTCTGTTAGGAGTCACAGATCATAATTACTCTCTTCAATGTGTGCAGTCAATTCATTCGCTTTTGTTACAATGCAGCACACATTCAGACACACCGTGTTAGTTTCAATTTTTGTGATCTTTAGAATCCAGTTTCAATCGCTGGTATATTTACTCTCCTTGTCCCTTTCTATCATTCTCTGATGTTAATTCTCCAATCACGACGTTGCTCACTGGCCTTGATTTGGATTGGCCATGCTAGATTGCCCAAAGTGTCCAGGGGATGTGCAGGTTCGATGGGTTAGCCATGGGAAATGCAGGGTTATAGTTCCATAGTAATAGAAGCAGGAGTAGGCCATTGGCTCATCGAGCCTGCTCTGCCATTCATTAAGCTCATGGCTGAGCTATCCATCGTCTCAGCTACCCCTACCTCCATTGTCCCAACTACCCTTCATTCCTCTACCATTGCAAAAACCTATCCAACTGTGACTTGAATATACTTAATGAAGCTGCCTCTCCTGATTCCTTGGCAGAAAATTCCATAGATTCACTACTCTCCAGGAAAAGCAGTTCCTCCTCATCTCTGTCCTAAATCTACTCCCCCTAATCTTGAGTCAGAGTCTCATCTACCAGCAGAAATGACTGGATAGGGTAGGGCTTCATCCCCACAGTTCAATGAATTCTCACTTTCCAAGATGTATTCACTCATTCAGTTGCTGTCTCATAAATAAAAGATTTAATTGCAACTTCTGTTCCCAGTCAAGGCAAAACATCTTTGAAAGCTGCTCTGAAAGTCCAGTCTTCATAACAACACTTCTGCTTTCACCGAAGATGATTAGAGTCATACAGCACAGAAACAGACCCTTCAACCCAACTCATCTGTGTCAACAAGAAATCCTACATTAATCTAAATAAATTGCCAGTATTTGGCCTATATCCCCCTAAACCCTTCCTCTTCATATCCCCATCCAGATGCCTTTTAAATTTTGTAGTAATTATATCAGACTCCATCACCCTCTGTGAAAACGTTGCTCCTCAGGTCCCTTTTAACTCATTCCCTCTCACCACAAACCTATGCCGTCCAGTTTTGGACTCCCCTAACCTGGGTACTCACCCTCTCCTGCCCCTTATAAACATCTATAAGGTCACCCCTCAACCTCCAATGCTCCACAGAAAATTTTCAGTGGCCTATTTAGCCTCTTCCTGTCTTAAACACTCCAACTCTGGCAACAGCCTTGAAAATCCTTTCTGAACCCTTTCAAAGTTTCACAACATCTTTCCTGTCGCAGGGAGACCAGAACTGAACACAGTATTCTAAAAGTGGCCTAACCAATGTCCTGTACAGCCACTCCATGACCTCCTAAGACTCACTTTCAAGGACCCATGAACCTGCACTCCAAGATCTCTCTGTTCTGTGACACTCCCCTTCATGGTGCCAGTCCTGCCTGGATTGCTTGACCAAAGTGCAACACCTCACATTTCTCTAAATTAAACTCCATCTGCCACTCCTCGGTCCATTGGCCCATCCAATCAATTCTAATTTACAGCAAACTCTTTTTCTTCTCTTATTCCCTGGAAGCTGAAAATCTCCATCTCACACACTCTCCCTCCGTTCTCACTTTGCTGAACCTAATCCCTGCTGTACCTCATCCTGAAGGGTCTGGTTCATGCTGATTAACAGGTGTCACAAAGCTAGTTCCTTTTTTGACTAAAAGCTTTTCCCTGGCTCAAGGAGACTCTGTCCATGACTTTTTTCAGAGAGGTAATAAACCGGCCGGGTTCTGATCAGTCTGGTTTGAACAGAGATGAAAGGGAATTTGAAAGGCCTTTTGTTTATATGTAAACAGGTGTGACTTTAGGCCAAATTGGTCATGTTTTAGAATTGACCTGTATAAAGCAAGGGGAGTGAGCTGAGCAGTTTTAGTTCAGTATTGAACTGGTTGGAAGTTCAACAGGGAGCTGTGTGGAAAATCTCTCTCTTTTCTGCCTCTCAACTTCAACCTATAAGCATGTGTTCCATTTGTACTGGTTTTCAAAGGGAGTTGGCTTATTGGGACTGTTGTGTATATTCAGAACAGCATAACTGAGTCTAGTTGGCAAGGTTGAGTTCTGTAGGGGTTCTTTATTCTGATCTTTGTGTTTCATTGTGTAATTTTGTGAATAAATTTTTGTCTGTTTTAAAATCTAGTAGTCAACTGAGCTAATTTACTCCAGGTAATTTTCACTGTACACTTACCAAATCAAATTGCAAAGTTATGGTCTGGGGCTGCCTGCTTAAGAATGTTTTGAGTGGTCTGGTTTAGCCCATAACACAGCCCCACACTCACACTCAGGGGAGATATAATTGAAACATACAGAACATTGAAAGGCCTAAACAAAGTGGGCATTGGGAAGATGTTTCCATTGATGGGCGAGACCAGGACCTGAAAGAGACTAGAAAAGGGAAGACCTTTTGGAAGGGAGAATCTTTTCAGCCAGAGAGTGGTGAATCCGTGGAATTTATTGCGACATGAGGCTATGGAGGCTAGGTCACTGAGGGTATTTAAGACTGAGATAGATAGGTTCTTGAGTATCAAGGGGATCAAGGGTTACGGGGAGGAAGTGGGAGAATGAGGTTGAGAAACTTATCAACCACAGTTGTGTGGTATGAGAAGACCTGATGGGCTGAATGGTCTAATTTCTGTTCTTATGTTTTATGGTCTCTCGCTGTGTTGGACACAGTGAGAGAGAATTGGGAGCAGGAGTCAGCCATTTGGTCTTTTGAGCATGCACCAGCACTGAACAGATCATAACTGGATATGAATATACCTACATCTAAGTGGATAGGCTGGGACTTTTTTCACAGGAGCACAGGAAGTTGAGAAGTTTATAAAACCAAGAGGGGTGTCAATGAGGTGAGTGGCTGGTGCTGTTTCCTTCAGATAGGGGTTTCAAGATTAGGGAGCAAACTTTTAAGGAGAGAGGAGAAAGATTTAAAAAAGACATGAGGAACACCTTTTTTTGGAGGAGAGTGGTTTGTGTGTGGAATGAATGTCCTAAGGAAGTGGTGGATATAGGTACAGTAATAACATTTAAAAGACATTTGGAGAAGTACATGAGTAGGAAAGGTTCAGAGGGATATGGGCCAAACTACATGGGACTAGTTTAGTTTGTGAATATATTCAGCATGGACTAGTTGGACTGAAGTGTCTGTTTCTGAGCTGTATGACTCTGTAACTGTTCTGTACTGGTCTTAAAACTATTATTTTTGCCTTCCCCCATCACCATCCACTTTTTTGTGGTTCAGAAATCAGATGAACTCAGGCTTGAATATATTCAATGGCTGCCTGATCGTAGAAAGCCTCCCAACTTCTGAACTCTTGCTAATGTACCACTTGCCTTGCTGATTGCTTACTACACCTGTCTGACAACTGGCAGTGACTGGTGTGGAAGGATGTTGAGGCCCCTTTGTACATCCACACATCGTTCCTGACGAAGGGCTCGTGTCCAAATCACCAACAATCCTGGTCCTCAGATGCTGCCTGACCTGCTGTGCTTTTCCAGCAACACACTTTTCGACTCTAATCTCCAGCATGTGCAGCCCTCACTTTCTCCACATGCCCAATATATCACTATTTAAACAATGCACCTTTTTTTCTGCATTTTATTCCACAGCAAAGGCAAAATCATTACATTGTGTTGATGCGTTTGCCAATGGAGCCACAGACCTGAACCAACGCTTGCAGAGTCTGTTCCCCCAACCCCCGATTCACCCCATTTCCTTTCAGTTGCTGCAAGTCAACAACTGAAGCTCAGAACTTAGAAAAGAAATTGAAAATAGGGTGAGAAAAGAGAGTGCCGTACTCACAGATGTCGGACAGAGGAATGAGGTTGCAGTCTGGGGTGAAGTTCAATCTTTATTCAGAGAGGAGCAACAACGGCAACTTCCGAAGCTCATGTTCCAACTTCCGCATTCAGACAATAGGGGCGCTCTGATTGGCAGGAGGATCAGCCTCCTTCCGGTCCTCCAGTGCTTCCCATTGGTCCATCAAAAGAAGGGCGCGAGCCGTGTGCGCGGACACCGAGCAGCTGGTGTAGTTTCTTTTGCTGACTCCGAGGAGCATGCGCAGTGGTTGCTGTCACAGAGACGCTGGAGATCCTGGAAGGTGGTATTACTGACGGATTTGAAGTGTCCAAATGCCAATAGGAGAAAAAAAGGCTGGAGTCACTTTCTTTTCCCCATCTGTAGCTCGACTTCTTAGCCCTTTTGCATTTGTTTGGCTGCTCACCTTTTGTATATCTTTTCCCCAGGGTTGGGATCCTAAACGAGAGGGCATAGGTTTAGGGTAAATGGGGAAAGATTTGAGTGACCTCGGATTAGAAAGAAAAACAGTGTGAAAGTTAATTGGCCTTAAGAAATGCCCTTTCTTACACCCCAACAAAAATAGATTGTTCACAGCCTATTGATCACTCAGTGGGAAGAATGTTGTGAAACTTGAAAGGGTTGAGAAACGACTTATAAGGATGTTGTTAGGTTTGGAGCTACAGGGAGAGGCTGAAAAGGCTGGAGCTGTTTTCCCTGGAGTATTGGAGGCTGAGGGGGTAGAGGTTTATAAAATCATGAGGGGCATAGATAATGTAAATAGACAAGGTATTCCCCTGGGGTGGGGAGATCTAGAAGTAGAAGTAGAAGTAGTTTAGGGTGAGGGGGGGAAAAACTTAAAAGCGTCCTATGGGGCAACTTGTTTCACGCAGAGAGTGGTGCGTAAATTGAACGAGCTGCCAGAGGAAGTGGTACAATTACAACATTTATAAGGTATCTGGATGGGGACATGAACAGGAAGGTTAACAGGGATATGGGCAAAGTGCTGGCAAATGAGACTAGGTTAATTTAGGATATTTGGTCAGTCGGGACCGAAGGCTTTGTTTCTGTGCTCTACAATTGTATGATTCTTTTTGACATAGTCTGAGCCAATTTCACAAGACTAGGAATAGGCCATTCACCCATTATAGCCTGTCCTCACCTGTGGCCTAACTGCACATATTTGAATGCGAGTTTCAAAAGATGGCTGCAGCTTTTTTATAAAATTGAACACGCTTTAATAATGTTCCTGAATATATCATTTTAGCTATTCTTAATTTTAAAAATAAGCCATTTCCCAGGTAGAGTCATCACCATCCATTCTCTCTCCCTCTTCTTATCGGTTCCTGAATCCTGGCACCAGGCAGACACCAATATCATTTGGCCTCCTGCTGGCAACTGCAGAGAATGGAGACAATCCCTGAGCCAAGGCTGTCCTGAGGGGAATGACCATCTCCCAGAATAAAGTGTCTGGTTAAGATCCCTCCCCCACCCACCACCACCACCGCCGTGTCTGCAGCCTGGCTTCCAGCTGAATCTATCTGAGCCGAAGGTCCTCCACCGTGTGTTTACCCTGGATGATAGCATCCAGAGCATCCTCCCACCTTCTGCGAGACAAGTGCCACTCTGTCCTCTCCGCTGTGTGTTGTGTCACTGCTTAACTGTTTCCAGTGGCTGAGCAGAGGTTGATGGCCAAGTTCAGAACCCATGAGGATAACCTTGGGTGACGCAACTACACCCTACACACTCTCACACTCACGCAGACCCTCTCTCATACACATGGTCTCTCTCAGACACACACAAATCCACCACTGCACACACCCTCTCACAGGTTCATACTCCATCATACACACATGCAAAAACACACACTCACTCACACTACTCTCTCATGCATGCACATACATACAAGTCCATGGGATGAATTTGCATTTGCAGTATTATATTTGCAGATAGATTCAATGTGTGCTTTTTGTGGAAAAATCAGCAGGCAGTTAATGAAGGCAATCAATCCATGTAATATTTTATCAACTCATACTTTGGAAATAGAACCAGTCTGATTCAAGATTGGGATACAGACAGACCGAACCTCTCACCTTTCATGCATTGTCTGAGCTGAGATGTCAACTATTTTTATAAAACCTTAAGTCATCTTGAGAACATGAATTAAAAGTAGTTCTGGGATTTACATATTAATGAACAGAAAGCTGCAAACCATTCTAAAAGATGGAAGACTTAACAGCAATCTAGGTTTGTTCAATATATCCTATCAGTTGCATGACACTGTGATCTTTTGCTATAAAATCTGTGTCTTCTGATCCTGCTCCACAGATACCTGATTTCTCCATGGGGCAGGATTCCTTGGGTTTCTCCATGGCCGAAGCTTCAACCGCACACAATACGTGTAGAGCTCCTCCCCTCCGTGAATTCCTCTTCCCAGGCCTTATAACTGTTTCAGGCTCCACACTCAGTGCACTCCAATAGTAGGGTCTCTCATCCAGTCCCACTGGGGGGGGGGGGGGGGTGGAAAGCAAAATGAGCCATCAAGGCATTGACACTGCCACCAGAGAGAAACTGAACATACAGACATGACAAACATTTGTGGAAAGCCAGAGTCATCGAGATGTACAGCACAGAAACAGACACTTCAGTCAAATTCTTCTGTGCCCAACCAGATATCCAAAATTAATCTCGTCCCATTTGCCAGCGTTTTGCCCATATCCCTTTGAACCCTTCCTTTTCATACACTCAGGCTGATGACTTTTAAATGTTGTCATTGTACCAGCCTTCACCACTTCCTTTGGCAGCTCATTCCATACATCCACCATTTTCTGCGTAAAAATGTTGCCCCTTAGGTCTCTTTGCAGTCTCCCCCACCAGCCCTCACCTTAAATCTATTACCCTCGAGTTCTGGACTCCCCATCCCATACCTCGTCTATTTACCCAATCCATGCCCCTCATGATTTTAAAAAAGTCTATCAGGTTACCCGTCACACTCTGACGCACTAGGGAAAACAGCAACACCCTATCCTTCCAACCTTCCTTACCCGGGTAATTAAGACACCTATCTGAGTTTCCTGAGTCTGCTCCCTACCTGGGTTCACTCCAGTTGCTACAAGTGAACAAATTTCCTCCCCCTGCACTCCACCCACCGCTTCCCCCCTCCTCCCCCTTCCTGAACAGTTAACAAAAATCCCTTCTCTTCACAGAAACCTCACTGTTCTAACAAGTCCACTCCAACCTCCGAATGGCAACCTCACCACACCCATTCCCCTACTCCTATTGCTCTACATTTACCCCTATTGCTCGACATTTACCCCTTGACTAATACATCTAACCTGCACATCCCTGGGCACTGTGGGTAATTTAGCACCGCCAAACCACCCTAACCTGCACATCCCTGGGCACTGTGGGTAATTTGACCTGGCCAATCACACCTTACCTGGACAAAGTTAAAAATCACAACACCAGGTTATCGTCCAATGGGTTTATCTGGAAGCACTAGCATTTGGAGCGCTGCTCCTTCATCAGGTGGTTGTGGAGTGTAAGATCACAAGACACAGAATTTCTGGAAAAGCATTAGTGTCCTGGCATTGAAATGATATATTGAACAAACCTGGATCATTAAGTCTTTCATCTTTTACAATGGATTGCAGATATCATTAATATATAAATCCCAGAACTTCCTGTAAGGCACCTTCTCAGGATAACTAAGGTTTTATAACAAAAGGAGACACCTCAGCTCAAACAATGCATTAAAGGTGTGAGGTCAGAATCTGTCTGTATCCCAGTCTAGAGTCAGACTGGTTCTATTTCCAATGTGAAATTTACAAAATATTACATGTATTAACTGCCTGCAGATTGTGCATTTTGAGGAAAATAGAATAAATATCATTCGGCAAACACAAATTCACCCCCATGGACTTGTGCATGTGTGTGCATGAGAGAGAGAAAAGATCTGTTTCCATGCTGTATATCTCTATGTCAATTTGACAAGATACTTTTTTTTTCTGTTCGTATAAATATTGTTGTAAATCATTGTGGGTACTAATAGCTCGATGTAACGGTGAGAGAATTCCTCAAATAAGGCACTGTAGGAATCCTGGGAGAATAGTATTTTTGGTTTACTCCCTATTGAACAATATTAAGCACAAGCACCTAGTTATTTCTAATTTTGGTTCACATTTCTTGTTTTATTCCCTGCTATGACTACACTCGGTGTCTGGATGGTTAACTGGCTGGGAGATTGTGGGTCTGGATTGACTTGTTGCTCCGGAAGGTGTAAAAAAAAAAGGATCAAAGCATCAACAGAAATCCAGGAGGGGTGAGAAATCAGGACCTGAAATCGGAGCTGACACCAGATTCCCCTGTGATCAGTGCTTTGATTACCTGTGCTAACCCTCTATCTTTATCTTGCTTTCCATTTGATCACCTCCTCAATATTGAGGATCCAATCCTTGTCATCCTGGAGCCATATCTCTGTAAGGAGTCCCATATTTTAATTATTTCCTTTAATGTGTGCAGTCAATTCATTCGCTTTTGCTGCAATGCAGCACACATTCAGACAGACCATTTTTGGTTTCAATTTTTATGATCTTTCGAATCCAGTTTTGATTGCTGGTACATTTACTGTCCATGTCTTTCTGTCGTTCTCGGATGTTCATTTTTCACAGCACTGTATTGCTCACTGGCCATGATTCGGATTGGCCATGCTAAATTGCCCATAGTGTCCAGAGATGTGCAGGTTAGGTGGGTTAGCCATGGGAAATGCAGGGTTAGAGTTTCATAGTAATAGAAGCAGGAGTAGGTCATTTGGCCCGTCGAGTCTGCTTTGCCATTCATTGAGATCATGACTGATCTCTCCATTGTCTCAGCGTCTCCTCCCTGCATTGTCCCAACTACCCTTAGTACCTTTACCATGCAAAAACCCATCTAACTGTGTCCTGAATATACTTAATTAAGCTGCCTCTACTGGGCAGAGAATTACATAGATTCACTATTCTCTGGGAAAAGCAGTTCTTCCTCCTCTCAAACCTAAATCTACTCCAACTAATCTTGAGTGGTCTCACCCACCAGCAGAAATGACTGGATAGGGTAGGGTTTCATCCCCACAGTGCATGAAATCCCACTTTCCACCAAAATCTCAGATGTACTCACTCACTCAGGTGCTGTCTCATAAATGAAAGATTTCATTGTAACTTCTTCTGCTCCCAGTAAGGACAAAACATCTTTGAAGGCTGCTTTGAAAGTCCAGTCTTCACAATGACACTTCTGGTTTCACCAAAGACCCAGAGAGTCATACAGCACAGAAACAGACCCTTCAGTCCAACTCGTATGTGCTGCCCAGATATCCTAACTTAATCTAGTCCCATTTACCAGCATTTGGCCCATATCCCTCTAAACCGTTCCTATTCTTGTACCCATCCAGATGCCTTTTAAATGCTGTAATTGTATCAGGCTCCACCCCTTCCTATGACAGCTCATTCAATACATGCACTACCTTCTGCGTGAAACAAGTTGCCCTTCATGTCCCTTTTAAATCATTCCCCTCTCACCTCAAACATATGCTCTCTAGTTTTGCATTCACCCTATCCACGCCCCTTATAAATATTTATAAGGTCATCCCGGAGCATCTGACGCTCCAGGAAAATATCCCTGACCGATTCAGCCTCTCTCTGTCGATCAAACCCTCCAACTCTGACAACAGCCTTTCAAGTCTTTTCTGACCCCTTTCAAAGTTTCACACCATCTTTCCTGTAGCAGGAAGACCAGAATTGAATGCAGTATTTTAAAAATGGCCTCACCAATGTCCTGTACAGCCACAACATGACCTCCCAACTCCGATACTCAATGCTCTGACTAATAAAGGAAAGCGTACAAAATGCCTTCTTCACTATTCTGGCTACCTGAGACTGCACTTTCAAGGAACAATGAACCTGCACTCCAAGTTCTCTTTGTTCTGAAACACTCCCTTAACTGTCCTGCCTGGATTGCCTTACCAAAATGCAAACATCACATTTCCCTAAATTAATCTCCATCTGCCACTCCCTGGCCCATTGCCCCATCCAATCAATTCTAATTTATAGCGAACTCTCTGTACTTCTTATTCCCTGGAAGCTCAAAATCTCCATCCCACAAACTCCCGCCATTCTCACTTTGTTGAACCTAATCCCTGCTGTACCTCATCCCGAAGGGTCTGGGTTCATGCTGATTAACAGGGCCACACTCAGGGGAATCTAATTGAAACAAACAGAATACTCAATGGCCTGGACAAGTTGATGTTGGGAAGATGTTTCCATTGGAAGGAGAGACTAGCAGCCGAGGGCACAGCCTTAGAGTAAAGGGAAGACCTTTCAGAACGGAGATTAGGAGAAATTTCTTCAGCCAGAGAGTGGTGAACTGATGGAATTCATTGCCACAGAAGGCTGTGGAGGCCAGGTAACTGAGGATATTTAACACTGAGACAGAAACAGTTCTTGAGTATCAAGGGGATCGAGGGTTACAGGGAGAAAACAGGAGAATGGGGCTGAGACACTTCTCAGACGTGATTGAATGGTATGGGCAGATCCAGTGGGCTGAATGGCTTAATTTCTGCTCTTATGAATAGGAAAGGCTCAGAGATATATAGGCCAAACAAGGTAGGACTAGTTTAGTTTAGGAATATAGTCAGAATGAAATCAAGTATCTGTTTCTGTGCTGTACGATTCTGTAACTGTTCTTAAAACCATTTTTTCTGTTCCCTCATAACCATCCACTTCATTGTTGTTCAAAAATCAGATGAATTCAGCCTTGAATATATTCAATGACCCCCTAACCACAGGAAGGCCCCCCCCCCCCCCCCCCCACTTCTGAACTCAATTCCTTTTGCTAATACACCACTTGCCCTGCTGACTGCTTAGTGCCCCTGTCTGACAACGGGTATTGAGTGGTGTAGAAAGACACTGAAACCTCTTTGTACATCCACATAACATTACCGATGAACGGCTCGTGTCCAAAACGTCGACTCTCCTGGTCCTTGGATGCTTTCTGACCTGCTGTTCTTTTCCAGGGCCACACTTGTCAACTCTGATCTCCAGCATCTGCACTCCTCACTTTCTCCATATCCCAACATGTCACCATTAAAACAATGCACCTCCTTTCTGCTTTTGTTGTCCCACAGCAAAGGCTATATTATCACATTGTGGTCATGCATTTGCCATTTGTTTGCCAATTGAGACACAGATCTGGACCAACATTTCTAGACAAGTGAGTACTGCAGATGCCGGAGATTAGAGTCGAGAGTGTGGTGCTGGAAAAGCACGCAGGTCAGGCAGCATCCAAGGAGCAGGAAAATTCCTGATGAAGGACTTTTGCCCGATTTTCCTGCTCCTCGGTTGCTGCCTGACCTGCTATGCTTTTCCAGCACCACACTCTCGACCAATATTTCTACACTCTGTCCCCACCCTGAATTCACTCCCATTCCTTTCAGTTGTTGCAAGTCAACAATTGAACGCCAAAGTGAAAAAAAGGAACAGATGGTGAGAAAAGAGAGTGCCTTACTCACAGTTGTTGGACAGAGGAAGAAAGTTGCAGTTTGGGGTAAAGCTCAATCTTCATTCAGAGAGACAGGAGCAGCAGCAAGTGCTGCTTCAGAAGCTCATTGTCCAACTTCCGCATTCAGAAAATACTGGTGCTCTGATTGAGAGGAGGACAAGATTCCTTCCGGTCCTCCCGAGTTCCCTATTGGTCCATTAAAAGTAGGTAATGAGTCGTTTGTGCGTACAACCAGGAGCATGCACAGTCTTTTGCTGACACCAGCGGACATGCGCAGTGCTTGATGACACCGAGGGGCATGCGCATTATGCTCTTCAGAAATGCTTAACGTTCCTGACAGATTTGAAGTGTCCAAATGCCAATCGGAGGAAAAAAAGTTGAATCACAATTTCCTTCCCCCAACCCCCTCGGCTCGACATTGTACTCCTTTTGCATTTTGCCTGGCTGCTTAACTTGTGTATTTCTTTTCCCTCGGTTCGGGGAGCCACAAACTGGAGGGCATAGGTTTAGGTTGAGTGGGGAAAGATGAGGCACCAAAGGATTAGAAAAAACGTGTGACATTTAATGTGCCTCAAGAAATGCCAGAACTAGAGGACATTAGTTTAGGGTGAGTGGGGAAAGGTTTAAATGGACCTAAGGGGCAACTTGTTTCACGCAGAGGATGGTAAATGTATTGAATGAGCTGCTGGAGTGGAGGCTGGTACAATTACAACTTTTAAAAGGCATCTGGATGGGTGTACGAATCGGAAGGTTTAAAGGGGTTTGGGCCAAGTGTTTGCAAATAGGAATAGAATAATTTAGGATATCTGGTCGGCACAGACCAAACTGTTTCATTCCATGCTCCATGACTATTTCTACATAGAACCAATTTCACAATATTAGAATAGGCAACTCACCCCTTACAGCCTGTCCTCAACTGTGGCCAAATTGCACATATTTCAACACAAGTTTCCGAAAGATGCCTGCAGCTTTTTTAAAAATAGAATTGAACATGCTTTAATGTTGTTTCTGAGTAGCTATTCTCAATGTTAAAGATCAGCCATTTCTCGTGCACCCCCATCTCCCAGGTAGAGTCATCACCATCTGTCTCTCTCTTCTTAGAAGGACTTGATACAGCAATCAAAGAGGGATGGAGGCACAAGAAATAACAGGTGGTGGGGAAAGAGAATGGTTGGGGGCTGAGGGTGGGTGTCAAGAGAGAGAAAATGGACAGAGGGACAGAAAGAGAATGGACAGAGGGCAGTGACACTTCAAATCCCACATTCCCCAGCACCACAGTAATCATTTCTCAATATACAAATGGCTAAAGCAGTAGAATCACATAATCCCTGCAGGTCATTCAGCCCATTTACCTCACACTGACCTTCCAAATAGCATCCCACCAGACCAACCCACTTACCATACAGCCCTGCAGTTCCCCATGGCTTACGCACCTGAAAATGCACATCCTTGGACACTTCAGCACAGCTGATCCACCCGAAACTGCAGATCTTTGGACTGTGGGAGGAACCCACGCAGACACAAGGGGGACAATGTGCCAAAGTCGCCTGAGGCTAGAATCAAACCCAGCACTATGAGGCTGCAGTACTAACCACTGAGCCACCATGCCACCCAGAGCTTTGATGTTCTGCTTTATCTTTTTAGCTTCTGATTTCTCATGCGCCCTCAGCAGAGGCTCTGCCCTCCTGAGATTTGTGGACCACACCCACTGCAGCCTCCCTTTCCCACTTCTCCTGTCCTGAGCACGTCGGTTCCTGAACCTGGTGCCAGACAGACACTGATGCCATCTGGTCTCCTGCTGCTAACTTCAGAGAAAGACGACAATCACCTGTCAATATTCTGCCCTTACCCCCAGTGTCCCCCCACCACTCAGCCAGTTAGGTCCTCCCCCTGCCTCCCAATCTCAGATCCCCTTTACCTGTGTGATTCACACTCACACCATTCTGACCCTGTCCACTGACCTAATCAGAAGGATCTGTCCAGAGGGGAATGACCATCTCCTGGAATAAAGTGTCCGGTTAACTTTCCCCGTGACGTGTCTGCAGCCTGGCTTCCAACTCCATCTCTCTGAGCCAAAGGTCTTCCAGCATGTGTTTACGCTGAATCACAGCATCCAGGACCTCCCACCTTCTGCAAAGTGAAAGACAAGTCTCACCCTGCCCTCTCCAATGTGTGTGTGTAGATTAGATTCGATTCTCTACAGTATGAAAACAGGCCCTTTGGCCCAAAATGTTCACATTGACCCTCCAAAGAGTAACCCACCCAGACCTGTTCACCTACCTTAAATTTACCCCTGACTAATGCACCCAACACTATGTGAAATTTAGCATGACCTGCACATCTTTTGGATTGTGGGAGGAAACTGGAGCACCCAGAGGAAACCCATGAGGAGAATGTGCCAACTCCACATAGACAGTTGTCTGAGGTGGGAATCGAACCGGGATCCCTGGTGCTATGAGGCAGCACTGCTAACCACTGAGCCACCATGTCACCCAGTAACTGCTGAATTGTTTCTACTGGCCAAGCAGAGGCCGATAGCCAAGTTTGGAACCCATGACGACGGTCTCAACCGGGACCTTGGGTGACCACACTACACTTAACACTGACTTTCACTCCCACACATACACACTCAGTCACACAGACCCTCTCTCACACACGCCTCCCACACTCAAATCCATGCACACACCCTCTCACAGGCGTCTAACTCCACTGCATCGACACACTTTATCAAGCATGCACATGCAAACACTCCATCTCTCTCTCTCTCATGCACACACACACACAAACCTATGCAGTGAATTTGCATTTGCAGATACATTGTATTTTGCTCAAAGCACAATCTGCAGGCAGTCAATCTATGTAATATTTTTTAAATTCCTACTTTGGAAATAGAACATGTGTGACTCAGGACTGGGATACAGAGAGACTTGAACCTCACACCTTTCTTGCTTTGTCTGAGCTGAGATGTCACCTATTTTTACAAAATCTTAAGTCATCGGGAGAATGTGATTTAAAGGTAGTTCTGGGATATACATGTTAATGAACCGAAACCTGCAACCCATTCTAAAAGATGAAAGACTGAATTGCAACTGGACTTGTTCAGGAAATCTTATCAACGGCATGACACTGCAATGTTTTGCGATAAATTCTATGTCTTATGATCCTGCTCAACACCTACCCGATGGAGGAGCAGCGCTCCGAAAGCTAGCGCTTCCAAATAAATCTGTTGGGACTCTAACCTGGAGTTGTGTCGATTTTAACTTTCTCCACCTCAGTCCAACACCAGCAACTGCCCATCATTTCGAATGAACACAGCCCCCACCTCCTGGTGCTGCCAGGAAACTTTACAATGCCCATAAAACAACACAGTACCTGCACTCCTGAAATATCTGCAATTTCAACGATACGAGCTACTCATTCACTGTTCCATCTGATACACGACATTGGAAACTTAGTGCAGGAGGCTGAAAGAAATCAACAGGTTTAAAACAAAAACCATTTGAAGCACAAAGCCTTCAATGAGAGTCTGAGCCTGGCGGTAAGTTCAGGTAACCCTTTATTGTGACCCAACTTTGTTACAGCTTCAGATTCCACCCCCAGCAAAAAGGCGTAGAAAGAGTAGCTTTTTATTAAAAACAGCTTAAGGTCAAAGCGCACACACTCCCTTTCTTAACGTGTAGGAAGTATTGCCTCATCCAGCAATTTCAATGGAAACTCTGTATCCAAGTCGGTTTCTCCTGTTCATTTGCTGGGGAATGGGACGGGCCCACTGGGGGGGTAGAAAGGGGGGGGGGGGGGGGGGGGGGAGAAAGGCGGGGGGGGGAGAGAAGTGGGTGCGGGTGCAGTGTGGAGTCAACCATAGGCCAGACAGGGTAAAGGATGCAGCTGGGATGACTGAGTGAATCCTTTCCCACAATGGCAGTTTCCTTCCCGAAAAATGACGTGTGTCAATCAGATGGGGGTTTTCTCACCCTAACTCCACCCCCACCCCCACCCCAACTCCCCCCGAAAAATGGCTTCATCGTTAGACTTGGAACTCCAGATTACTGACTGAATTCCAATTTCACCATCTGCCACGGCAGGATTCAAACCCGGGAGGCCCCAGAACTGGGTTAATACTCCAGTCAATAATGGCACTCCTTCAATGCCCCTGCTATGGTACATGAACGTGCTGGTGCCTCCGCAGGTGGGAGGCACCTTACTGCACCTGGGGCAACTGAAGGGGCCTCTCCCCTATGTTGGACCTGCTGGTGTTTCTGAAGTGTGATGGCCTGGGTAAAGCACTTCCCGCACTTGGGACAACTAAAGGGCCTCTCCCCCGTGTGGATCCGCAGGTGGGTCTGGAGGTTGGAGGCCCGGGCGAAGCCCTTCCCACACTCGGGGCACCTGAAGGGCCTCTCCCCGGTGTGGGACCGCTGGTGTCTCAGCCGGGCAGAGGCCTGGGTAAAGCACTTTCCGCATTCACAGCAGCTGAAGGGGCCTCTCCCCCGTGTGGACCCGCTGGTGGGTCTGCAGGGTGGAGGAATTGCTGAAGCCTTTACCGCACTTCTGGGCAGCTGAAGGGCCGCTCCCCTGTGTGGAGCCGCTGGTGGATCAGCCGGGCAGAGGCCTGGGTAAAGGTCTTCCTGCATTCGGAGCAGCTGAAGGGCCTCTCCCCTGTGTGTACCCGCCGATGGGTCAGCAGGTGAGAGGAATCACTGAAGGCTTTCCCGCACTCGGGGCAGGAGAGTGGCCTCTCCCCCTTGTGGATTCGCTGGTGCCTCAGCAGGGCAAAGGAATTGCTGAAGACCTTCCCACACTCGGGGCAGCTGAAAGGCCTCTCCCCCGTGTGGACCCGCCGGTGGGTCTGCAGGGCGGATGCCTGGGTAAAGCCCTTCCTGCACTCGGGGCAGCTGAAGGGCCTCTCACCGGTGTGACTGCGCCGATGAGTCTCCAGAGCAGACGGGGCACAGAAGCCTTTCCCACAGTCGCCACACTTCCACGGTTCTTCATGGGGCGGGATTCCTCAGGTTTCTCCATGGCCGAAGCATCAGCCGCACACAAACGTGGGTACAGCCCCACCCTGCCGTGAATTCCTCTTTCCCAGGCCGTATAACTGTTTCAGACTCCACAATCACTGCGCCTGCAACGTAGGGTCTCTCATCCAGTCCCACTGATTCTGAAAATGTACTTGAGCAGGAAGCAAATGCTTTGCTCCTTCTCACAGAATCACAGTCAAAAATCGTTGCAGTCCCGATGTCCCAGTGTCACTGTCTGACATTGATGTGAAAGTGAGGACTGCAGATGCTGGAGAGTCAAGACTTCAAAAGTGTGACGCTGGAAAAGCACTGTAGGTCAGGCAGCATCTGAGAAGCAGAAGAGTCAATGCTTCGGGCATAAGGCCTTCATCTGTCGATTTTGAAATTTCCGTCTTCAGATCTTCAAATACTCTGTAAAAAGAGATTACAAAAGTCATTACACTCAGTGCAGGGTAACAACTCTGAACAAGCAATTCTACTTTCTGCGGAATATACTTTTCTTTTGTTATTCCACAAAATTGAAAGCACCATCCCACTCTCTCTCCCCTCTGTTCTCACTCCACTCTAATTCTCCTCAAGGTGCTGATTCAGAATCTTACAGATGTAACCAGAGTCATAGAGATGTACAGCATGGAAACAGACCCGAACCCAGGAAAAGACTTTGTCTATTTATCCTATACATGCCCCTCATAAATTTGCAAACCTCTATAAGGTTACCCCTCAGGCTCCAATGCTCCAGGGAAAACAGCTCCAGTCTGTTCAACCTCTCCCTATAGCTCAAATCCTCCAACCCTAGGACATCCTTGTAAATCGTTTCTGAACCCTTTCAAGTTTTTCACAACATCTTTTCGTTGGAAGGAGACCAGAATTGGACGCAATATTCCAACAGTGGCCTAACCAATGTTCTGTACAGCCTCAACATGACCTCCCAAGAGTTCAAAATTAACATGAAAGGAGTCTTCGATAAGCATTTGGTACTTAAAGTTTGACAAGGCACTGATGAAATTCATCCGACAATCTTGAAGGAAGGCATGACAGAAATTGTGGAAGCCATAATTTATCAGTCTTCCATGGACTTGGAGGAGGTGCCAGAAGACTAGAGAACTGCAAACATTGCAGCCTGGTTTAAGAAAGGTTGTAAAGCTAATCTCTGCAATTATAGAGTCATAGAGATGTTTTGCTATCCTATCTCTCCCATAAAGGCTGACAGAACAGGCTGTGAGCAGGAGTCTGCTGGGCACCACCTTCATTAATCAAAAGAGAAAGAGCTATTGATTCAGCACCTCAGTAAATCTTGAGACAGTCTTGGCTCCTATGCACATGTTGGGATCCATGTAAGGAGATGTTTATAGTTTGCATCTGTACTTAGAATTCATAAATTGAAGCCAGTGTACATTTTAAAAATATTTAAGATTAAAAGTACAGAGAGATCAATATTATACAACAATCCAACAACCCCGTCCCAGGACAACACGCGCCTGACCCTCACAAAGATGGCGGCCGGTTGCCCGGGCAACCCGAGAGCTCCTTCGCCGGTGAAGTAAACACTGGGGCCTGTGGGGCTTCTATTGGAGGCCTCAGTCCTCCCCCTAGGAGTTTATAAACTCCCCAGTCTCCCTCCTCCCGCGGTTCCCAATCCTACCCTGTCTCACTGTCTCCTCTCCCCGGGGGCAGGAGCCAGGTCTTGGCGCTCGGGCCTGGCGACCTCCCCGGGATGTTTCTGAAACCTGGTCCTGTCCTGAAGGAGGATCACCGGGACCCGAAACCCGTCCTCACATTTCTCCCGACACGAGCTGCCGGACCTGCTCAGCTTTTCCAGCGGCTCCTGTTCTTGTTCCTTCAGCCGCCGGCGCCATTCCTCTCCCACACTCAGTAACACTGTCATTGTCCGGCCGCGGGACCTACACTGCACATGCGCCAACACACAGGGGGCGTGGTCTAAACAATGTCGTCACCAATTGAGGGGGCGTGGTTGGGGAGGCCTCCAACCAATAGGGGACAATGGGGGTTGGTTTTCCCCGCCCCCAGCCCCTGAAAGGTGGGTTTCATTTAAATGTGAATGTGGTTTTCTTTTTAATTTTCAGCCTGTTCAGGAATGTTACTCCAGACCTTTGGAAGGCTGAAACATCGGGAAACTTCCAGACACAAACAAAGGGGTTTTAAAAAATGAATAGAAATAGGGAAGGTAAATTACAAAAGAAGCCGAGTATAAAATATCAAAAGCTTCAATTGTTGTGCCAAAGGGAACAGAGTCGCTAAAGTAAATGTTGGTTCCTTGGAAGATGAAACAGGTGAGTTAATAAGGGGAACACTGAAATGACAGAGCTGCTAAATCAATACTTTTCCTCAGTTTTCACGTTGGAGGACAGCAATACCATTCGGATTGGAACGAGCAAGTCAAAGTCACATCAACGTCGATAGGTACACTATTAGGATTGAGGGCAAACAACTCCCCTAGTCCTGATTGCCTACATCCTAGGGTACTAAAGGAAGTGGCAGTGGAGATTGTGGATTCATTAGTTACAATGTTCTAAAATTCCCTGGACATGAGAAAGATTCATTGAGTTTATTTAATACAGAGATAGGTAGGTTCTTGATTGTCAAGGTGATCAAAGTTTATGTGGAGAAAGCGGGAGAATGGAGTTGAGAAACATTTCAGCCATGATTGAATGGCTTAGTTTCTGCTCCTATATCTTAGGATCCTATGGTTCCAGTGGATTGGAAAAATGCTAATGTAATGCCTGTATTCAGAAAGGGAGGCAGGCAATATGTGGGAAATTGCAGACCAGTTAGTTTAACATCTGTTGTTGGGAAGGTGTTAGAGTCAATTATCAAGGAAGCAATATCAGGACGTTTGAGAAGTCAAAACTCTATCCATCAGAGTTAGCGTGGTTTTATGATGGGCAAATCAGATTTGACTAAGTTCTTCATCGATGTAACAAGTGGATAATGATGATCCTGTAGATGTAATATATCTGGCTTTTCAGAAGGCATTTGCTAAAGTGCCACTCAAAGCGTTAATTCACAAGGTTAGATCATATGTGATATGGGCTGATTTATCAGCTTGGATAGGTGACTGGCTGATGGGCAGAAGACAGACAGTCTGAATTGATGGCTTTTTTTTCTGGATGGCAAGATGTAACTAGTCGGGTGCCACAGGGTTGGGTCCTTGGACCCCAGCTATTTTCAATCTACATTAGTGACTTGGATACACATATAAAAGGCTCATTTGCCAAATTTGTGGATGACACAAATAGGCATGATGGTAAATTGCAATGAGGAAACATGAACCTTTCAAATGGATCAAGATAGGTTAGGAGAGTGGGACAAAATGTGGCAGACGGAGTTTAATATAGATAAGTGGGAGGTCATGCATTTTGGTCAAAAAGAAAATAGCAAAACAACCTATTATCTAATCGAGGGTTTGGGATGATCTGGTGCAGAGAGATCTGGGTATACTCATTAATGAGTCACAGAAAACTAGCATGCAGGTACAGTAGATAATAAAGAAAGTGAATGCAGTATTCGCTTTTATCGCTAAAGGAATAGAACATAAAGGGAAGGAAGTGTTGCTGCAACCAAACATAGCATTGCTGAAACTGCACCTGGAGGATTGGGACCAGTTTTAAACTCAGTTCCCCTTATATGGTTATGGTAGGGGATTTAACTTTCCAACCATAGACCAGGACTGCCATAGGTTTAAGGGTTTAGATGGAGAGGAATTTGTTGAGCGTGTTCAAGAAAGATTTCTGATTTAGTATGTGGATATACCTATGGAGAAGGTGCAAAACTTGACCTACTCTTGGGAAATAAGGCAGGACAGCTGACTGAGGTGTTAGTGGCACCAGATCATCCCAAACCCTCTATTAGATAATAGGTTGCTTTGCTGTCTTTTTTTAACCAAAATGCATGACCTCATACTTATCCACATTAAACTGAGTGCACGTTGGGGCCAGCGACCATAATTCTATTAATTTTAAAATAGTGATGGAAAAGGATAGACCAGATCTAAAAGTTGAAATTCCAAATTGGAGAATGTCTCATTTTGACAGTAATAGGCAAGAACTTTCAAAAGCTGTTTGGGGGCAGATGTTTTCAGGTAAAGAGATGGCTGGAAAATGGGAAGCCTTCAGAAATGAGATAACGAGAGTCCAGAGACAGTATATTCCTGTTAGGGTGAAAGGAATGTCTGGTAGGTGTAGGGAATGTTGGATGACTGGAGAAATTGAGTGTTTGGTAAAGAAAAAGAAGGAAGCATATGTCAGGTATAGACAGGATAGATTGAGTGAATCCTGAGAAGAGTATAAAGGTAGTAGGAGTATACTTCAAAGGGAAATCAGGAGGGAAAAAACTGGACATGAGATAACTATGGCAAATAGGGTTAAAGAGAATCCAAAGGGTTTTTACAAATACATTAAGGACAAAAGGGTCACTCAGGAGAGAATAGGGCTCAAAGATGAGCAAGGGAACCAATGTGTGGAATTATAGGAGATGGGGGAGATACTAAACGAGTATTTTGCATCAATGTTTACTCTGGAGAAGGACATGAAAAATATAGAATGTAGAGAAATAGATTATAACATCTTTAAAAATGTCCATATTACAGAGGAGGTGGTGCTGGATGTCTTGAAACACAAAGGTGGATAAATCTCCAGGACCTGATCAGGTGTACCAGAAAACTCTGTGGGAGGCTACGGGAAGTGATTGTTGGGCCCCTTGCTGAAATATTTGTATCATTGATAGTCACAGGAGAGGTGCCGGAAAACTGGAGGTTGGTTAACATGGTACCATTATTTAAGAAAGGTGATAAGGAAAAGCCAGGGAACCTGACATCGGTGGTGGGCAGGTTGTTGGTGTGAAACCTGAGACACAGGAATTACACCTATTTGGAAAGGCAAGGACTGATTAAGGATAGTCACCATGGCTTTGTGCATGGGAAGTCATGTCTCACAAACTTGATTGAGTGATTTGAAGAAGTAACAAAGAAGAGTGATGAGGGCAGAGCAATGGACATGATCTATGTGGACTTCAGTAAGATGTTCGACAAGGTTCCCCAAGGGAGACTGGCGACAAGGTTAGATCTTATGGAATACAGAGAGAACTAGCCATTTGGATACAGAACTGGCTCAAAAGGTAGAAGGTGGTGGTGGAGAATTCTTTTTCAGACTGGAGGCTTATGACCAGTGGAGTGCCACAAGGATTGGTGCTAGGTCCACGACTTTCTGTATTTTTTATGCAAATGAATTGGATGTGAACATACGATGTATAGTTAGTAGGTTTGCTGATGACACCAAAATTGGAGGTGTAGTGAACAACGAGGAAAGTTCTCTCAGATTACAATGGGATCTTGATCAGATGTACCAATGGGCTGAATAGTGGCAGATGGAGTTTAATTTAGATGAATGCGAGGTGCTTCATTTTGGAAAAACAAATCAGAGCAGCACATCTACACTTAATGGTCAGGTTCGAGGGAGTTTGTTGAACAAAGAAACCGTGGAGTGCAGGTTCACAGTTCCTTGAAAGTGGAGTTGCAGGTAGATAGGATAGTGAAGGAGGTGTTTGGTATACTTTCCTTTATTGGTCAGAGTATTGAGTATAGGATTTGAGAGGTCATGTTGTGGCTGTACAAGAGTATGTTGAGGCCATTTTTGGAATAAGTGTACAATTCTGGCATCCTTCCTCTTGGAAGGATGTTGTGAAACTTGAAAGGGTTCAGAAAAGATTTACAAGGATGTTGCCAGGGTTGGAGGATTTGAGCTATCGGGAGAAGTTGACAAGGCTGAGGCTGTTCTCCCTGGGGCTGTTCTCCCTGGAGTGGAGGCAGCTGAGGGGTGACCTGAGAGGTTTATAAAATCATGAAAATCACGGATCGGGCAAATAGCCAAGGACCTTTCCTCCAAGATGGAGGAGTCCAAAACTAGAAGGTACAAGTTTAAGATGAGAAGGGGAAAGATTTAAAAAGGAAGTAAGGGGCAACGTTTTCACGCAGAAGGTAGAGCGTGTATGGAATGAGCAGCCAGAGGTAGTGGTGGAGGTGGGTACAATTACAACATTTAAAAGGTGTCTAGATGAATAGTTCGGATTTAGAGGAATATGGAGCAAATGCTGGAACTTGGGACTGGGCCACATTGGAACATCTAGTCGGCGTGTATGAGTAGAACTGAAGTGTCTGTTTCTGTGCAGTGTGACTCTATAAGTCCATAACTGCTATGACCGAAACTAGAACCTTTTACTGATAATCTTCCTGCTGGATTTTTTTAGTGCACCCAGTTTCAATCGATTTCTGGTGGGTAAAATTGGCATATGTCCTGTATCCTGGAAATTCTGAAAAATAAAATTAAATAATTCTTCCTGTGAATGGTACAATCCATACCCCGTGATGTGAATGGTACAATCCTCCCCTTTCCTTTACCTCTTCCACATCCTCCACCTTCGAATGATGCAATCGTCCCTCTCTGAAGGGTAAAACCTCCCAAGTCTCAATGGTACGATCCTTTCCACACCACCCCAAATGAATGGTCCAATCCTCCCCCGGGAATCCTGAGCTGGGATTCCCCAATCCCTTTCTGTTTCACATTTCCAAAGCCTTTCCCATTTTGAAAACAGTCTCTGTTTCTGGTCTTCCCACCAAAGTGCATAACCTCAGACTTTACCACTTTGTATTCCATCCGCCCCTTCTCTGACCATTCTCCTGGCATGTCCAAGCATTCTCAGCATGGACCCCTTTGGAAGTCCAAAGACCCCTTTATGCCAACACTCTGCCTTCTGCCAGTCAGCCAATCCTCTATTCGTGCCAGTACCTTGCTCCTACACCAGGGACTCTTATCTTACTTCGCAGCCTCCTGCACGGCACCTTGTCAAAGGCCTTCTGGAAATCCAAATTGCTCACGTCTACTGGCTCTCCCTTTGTCTAACTTACTCATTACCTGCTCAACAGAACCCTAATGGATTTGTCAGACATGACCTCCTGTTGTCAAAGCTATGCAGACTCGGTCTTGTTTTAACATGCACCTCCACATACTCCCCACTCTCAGCCTTCATAAAACCTGTTAAGTTTACCCATTTTTACCATAAATACGTTGTTCTGCTCTTTAAAATTAATTCAAGTTTAAAGATTTCATATTACGTATGTACACTACCTTTGCCCCTCATAATATTTTATCCTTCTGAAGCACAAGGTATGAAACTGACTGTGACTGCGTCAAGTAAAGGAGTTAGTAAGAATGAGAAAGGAGTGGCTAAATATCTAAACCTACCCATGCAACGGTCAAGAAGGCACAACAACATCTTTTCTTCCTCAAGATGCTCAACAAATTCGGCATGTCCATAATGACACTCACCAACATTTACAGATGCACCACAGAAAGCATTGAATCTGGGTGCATTAAGCCCTGCTACGGCAACTGCTCTGCCCAGGACCGGAAGAAACTACAGAAGGTTGTGTGCACAGCACAGTCCATCACGGAAGCCAACCTCCCACCCATGAAATCCATCTACACTTCTCATTGTCGTGGAAAGGCTACCAACCTCAAGGACCCCTCCCACCCCGGGAATGATCTCCTGCACCATCTTCTGCCAGGCAGAAGATACAGAAGCTTGAACACATGTACCAACAGGTTCAAGAATAGCTTCTTCCCTGCTATTATTAGACTGCTGAATGGAGCTCTCCAATTTGAAATCTAATGTTGCTTCTGCACACCTCCTGTGCAGCTGTAACTCTGTATGCCTCACTCTGTCTAAGCGCGGTATGACCTGCATGTCCTTGTTTGCTCGGATCTGACTGTACTGCTGATAAAACAAAACTTTTGACTCTACTTAGGTATATAGCACAGTACAGGCCCTTTGGCACTCAATGCAGTACCGGCCCTTTATCCTACTCTAAGATCAGACTGACCTACATACCATTTATTATGCTGACTTTCATGTACCTATCCAAGAGTCCATTACATGTCCCTAATGTATCTGACTCTACTACCACTGTTGACAGTGTATTTCACACAGCCACCACTATCTGAGTAGAGAACCTACTCTGACATCTCCCCGAAACCTTCCTCCAATTACCTTAAAATAATGCTGAGTGTGGGGTACTGGAAAACCATAGAAGTGGGTGGAGCTGATAGATTGAAAAAGTTGATGGAAAAGGTCAAGAGGGCGGTGCTGAGTTGAAGGCCTGGGACTGGGATAAAGTTGGGGGGGGGGGGTGGAAAATGATGTCTGGCATTTGCAGTCCTCATTTTCTCCTCCTTAAAATCATAGACATTTGTAAGGGGCATGGATAGGGTGAATACCCAAGATCTTTCCCCAGGTAGGGGAGTCCAGTACTAAAGGGGCATAGGTTGAAGGTGACTGGGGAAAGGGGCCTGGCGGGCAACATTTTCACACAGAGGGTGGTGCGTGTATGGAATGAACTGCCAGCAGAAGTGGTGGAGGCTGGTACAATTACAACATTTAAAAGGCAGCTGGATGGGGATATGAATAGGAAGGGTACAAATGAACATAGGCCAAATGCTGGCAAATGGGTCACTAGATTCATTTAAGATATGGACTGAAGGGTTTGTTTCCAGCTCTACAACTCTACGACTATGTCTACATAGTTGAAACCAATTTCCCAAAATGTGCAAAAAGTCATTCACCCCTTACATCTTCTGGATTAGTGGTGCTGGAAGAGCACAGCAGTTCAGGCAGCATCCAAGTAGCTTCGAAATCGACGTTTCGGGCAAAAGCCCTTCATCAGGAATAAAGGCAGTGAGCCTGAAGCATGGAGAGATAAACTAGAGGAGGGTGAGGGTGGGGAGAAAGTAGCATAGAGTACAATGGGTGAGTGGGGGAGGGTCAAGGAGGAGAGGGCGGAGTGGATAGGTGGAAAAGGAGATAGGCAGGTAGGCCAAGTCCGGACAAGTCATGGGGACAGTTACTGAGCTGGAAGTTTAGAACGAGGGTGAGGTGGGGGAAGGGGAAATGAGGAAACTGTTGAAGTCCACATTGATGCCCTGGAGTTGAAGTGTTCCGAGGCGGAAGATGAGGCATTCTTCCTCCAGGCACCTGGTGGTGAGGGAGCGGCGGTACAGCCTGTCCTGAGCTGTGGCCTAACTGCAAATATTCCAGTGCAATTTTCAGAAAGATTTCAGCAGCTCTTTTAAAAAAATTGAAATGTGTTTAGACTTCAATGATGTTTCTGAATACATCATTTTAGCTATTCTCAATTTTAAAGATAAGAGTTTCGAGTGAACACAGTCCACACCTCCCAGTGCTGCCAGTAACCTTTACAATGTTGATGAAACGATGCAGTACCTGTACTCCTTAAAATTTTACAATTTCTAACAATACTAGCTACTCATTCACTGCTCCATCTGATACACGATATTAGAAACTTAGTGCAGGAGGCTGGAAGGAATGAGCAGCTTTAAGCAAAAAACCATCTGGAGCTCAAAGCTTTCAATGAGAGTCTGAGCCCAACAGTAAGTTCAGGTAATCTTTATTGTGACCCAACTTTGTTACAGCTTCAGATCCCCCCCCAGCAAAAAGATGTAGAGAAAGTAGCTGCTTTTTAAGCAGCTCAAGGTCAAAGCGCACACACTCCCCCTCCCCCCACCTCACTTTCTTCACTATCGGTCAGCACAGATTTGTCCCTTTGTAATTGGATCCTTGTTACAGCCTGAACGCGTGGGGCATGGAATGGGGGCAGTGTGGAGTGAAACAGACTGCTGTGAGTCTGGAGTCATGTGTCGGCCAGACCGGGTAAAGGATGCAGCTGGGATGACTGAGTGAATCCTTTCCCACAACAGCAGTTTCCTTCCCTAAAAAGGGCATGAGTGAATCAGGTTGTGTTTTCTCTCCCCTCCCCCCTCCTCCCCACAGAAAATGGTTTCATCGTTCGATTCTGACCCTATTCCAATTCCGCCATCTGCTGCGGTGGTATTCAAATCCAACAGATCCCAGAACTGGGTTGATATTCCAGTCGATAACGGCACTCGGCAGTCGCTTTGTCAGTCCCCCTGCGATGGCACGTGAAGTCACTGGTGCCACCGGAGGTGGGAGGAGCGGGTGAAAGCCTTCCCACACTCAGGGCAGCTGAAGGGCCTCTCCCCTGTATGGACTCGCCGAAGGCCTTCCCGCACTCGGGACAGCAGAAGGGCCTCTCCCCTGTGTGGACCTGCTGGTGGGTCAGCAAATTGGAGGAAC